>NW_017323890.1:0-279 GCF_000935625.1 Nanorana parkeri | reverse complement strand
TATGTAGAAGTCTTTGTAGACTCAGTGTGAATATTTTGCAGCAGACATTCATAGACTTGGATGCTGGCTCCAGAAGCAGCTGTCAATGCAAGTGTATATGAATGGTACCTTACTCCAAACACCGGTGGGGGAAGATTTATCAAAACTGGAGCAGGCAAAATCGGGAGCAGCTGCGCATGTCAACCAATCAGCTTTTCTCTTCAGTTTGGTCAGTTAACATTTGAAAAGGAAAGAGAGAGACTTACATAGTTACATAGTATTTGAGGCTGAATAAAGACA
>NW_017323889.1:0-279 GCF_000935625.1 Nanorana parkeri | reverse complement strand
CACCAAATCCACTGAAGATTCGGCCAGAAAGTCAGCTGACAGTAACAGTTCCTGCAGTGCCGCCAAGATGCGAGCACTATCTAGCCCCGACTTCAGGGCCGTTTCCACATTCGTGACCCATACCCTCACCGCTCTGGAGAGAGAGGTCAAGGCCAAGGCTGGCCTCAGGGCCCAGCCTGCGGTGTTGTGAATCCGCTTTAAGTCCGCATCGATCCTGCGATCCATTGCGTCTTTAAATGATACAGAGTTATCTAGCGGGAGAGACATGTGACGTGCCAA
>NW_017323888.1:0-279 GCF_000935625.1 Nanorana parkeri | reverse complement strand
AAGATAATAGATAGATTTAGGGGTTAGGTTGAAGATAATAGTTCGATTTAGGGCTTAGGTTGAAGATAATAGTTAGATTTAGGGGTTAGGTTGAAGATAATAGTAAGATTTAGAGATTAAGTTGAAGATCATTGTTAGATTTAGGGGTTAGGTTGAAGATTATTTATTTATTTATTTATTACAGATATTTATATAGCGCCTACAATGTACACAGCGCTTTAGATAATAGTTTAGAATTTAGAAGATAATAGTTAGATTTAAGGGAATAAATGGAAGATA
>NW_017323887.1:0-279 GCF_000935625.1 Nanorana parkeri | reverse complement strand
CACATCATGTAGAGACAGTGTATCATGGAGAAATTTCAGGGTAGACTGGGTTGTCAGAGGGGTAGGTCTATCTCTACGGTTTGCCGATTGCCTATCTTCCAGTGTAGACATTACTGAATTCATGTCTCCTCCTAGAATAATGTTGTCAGTTTGCTCGTGAGCCACCAAGTGAGTGATTTGCTGGAAGAATGCTTTAGTAGGGGAATTAGGGGCATATATATTGTAAAGCACATACTCTGTATTATAAAGCCTAAGATGTACTCTAATTCTTCGTCCCTC
>NW_017323886.1:0-279 GCF_000935625.1 Nanorana parkeri | reverse complement strand
AGTTTATAATTAATACCAATTTATAAAAAATATTACCACTAGTAGAAAAGATAAGTTCATCATGATGAAACGGAAGGAAAAAGTGAGAGGGTATTACCTGCCATGGTTATATAGACTGAGAATTATACAGATGATGGCAGGGGAAAATGGTTGTGCAATGATTGTGCAGGGGAAGAAATATAATGGCTGCTGGCAACTAAAATGACAGGGATGATTAATAAACGTCAAATACCTAGCATGACCCAACACAAAGCTGGACATACACAAGGGACTTTAAAG
>NW_017323885.1:0-279 GCF_000935625.1 Nanorana parkeri | reverse complement strand
GACAGCCAATGAGGGGCACTGTGAGTGTATGTACAGTACAGTAGCCAATCACTTTTTCTCTCTCAACCAGTGTTGAATGCTGGGATAGGGAGCATATACTGGAGGGAATTGCCATGTGCTCAGGCTAGTCTAGCCTTGTGCCAGTCATGTATTAGGACAGGACTAGGTGCTGTCCAGCCACCCCCAGGCATCACCTGAGGCCTTGGGGTGGAGATGCTGGAGTGCTGGAAGTGTTTCCCTAGGCCTTAATTATGGAGGAGGCCTGTGCTGTTGCTAGAG
>NW_017323884.1:0-279 GCF_000935625.1 Nanorana parkeri | reverse complement strand
TCTCAGTGAGGTCACATGACATGGGGGGTAACCAATCCCATTCGGGTTCAGTCAGATCACTGATGGATGAAATCTGATTTGGCTGCTGGTGGTTGCGGCACTTTCAGGGGCGGAGTTCATTTTGTGGGTGGATAATTTTTCCCCCGGAGGGAGGGGACTGAAGTGTCTGTTTTACGCGTTTCGTAATACGCCCGTTTTCTCGTCTCCCTCCCCCGCTCTCTCTCATCCCTCACAGCCGAGATGGACGCCAACAACCCGGAGTCATGTGATGTCTTCCTG
>NW_017323883.1:0-279 GCF_000935625.1 Nanorana parkeri | reverse complement strand
GAATAGCTGTGAAACTGTTATTGAAGGTGGTGATGAATCTTTTTTTTATCTTCACTAGTGGTTGGATGATGTTTTGAATCCGAGGGGCGGTCCCCTTCTGAGTAGCCGTAGAATGCCTCCATAATGACATCCTCCGGATATTCCTTTTCTCTAAATTTATTGAGGGTGAGTTGGCTAGTGTTATGTGTTATCATCTGTATTTTGGGTACAGTTTCTCCTGAGTCTACAGAATTGGCTCTTGGGGATATTATTCTTCCATCTCGGATGATGACAACTCTT
>NW_017323882.1:0-279 GCF_000935625.1 Nanorana parkeri | reverse complement strand
GCACTGGTACTCGAAAAGTATCTGTGCATCCCTAAAAATTTTCTTCGACACTTGGGCATCTTATGTTACAGCAGAACTTTCACTACAACAGCTGCAAGATCTGATGTCCATTTTTCGAGTATCCAAATGGTATCTCTAAGCCAAACTGACTGGATCCCGAGATGTCTTTTGGCCCCTGATCATCTGCCCTCAACCAAGGTTCTAACCATACTCTAATGTAATTGCTCCTCCCGATATGCCCACGAATACCCCTAATGGTTCGAATTGGTCTTCTCCCCA
>NW_017323881.1:0-279 GCF_000935625.1 Nanorana parkeri | reverse complement strand
GGGGGCTCTCAAGTGAAGGGGGGCTCCTGATGTGAAAGGGGGCTCTGGTGTGAAGGAGGTCCCTGCTATGGGGTGCTCTGATGTGAAGAGAGTACTCTGATGTTAAGGGAGCTCTGACATGAGGGAAGTCTCTTCTGTGATATGGGAGTTCTGATGTGAAGGAGGTCTCTGCTGTTATGGGAGTTCTGATGTGAAGCCGGGACGCTGATATGAAGGGGCTCCTTATGAGAAAGGGGGATCTGATGTGAAGGGGAGCTCTGATGTGAAGGGGAGCTCTGA
>NW_017323880.1:0-279 GCF_000935625.1 Nanorana parkeri | reverse complement strand
AAGGCCTCAACATCTCTTCAGGGTCCTGCTGGAACTTTTAGATCCCTCGGTTTCTTCAGAGAGGGATGACATGTATGTTCCACAAGTATTTGCCAGCTGTTATGTCAACTTAGTTTTTTCTTTTTCGGTAGTATCTATTACTTATACCATACATATGTCCTTTTGATATTACCTTCCGTAACGTTACGATTTAGAAGATATATACGAAACACTGTACTTGGTTATCTTTTACATGTTATTGCATTTACCTGTTGGTTTATGCCGTACAAGGGTAAGCAG
>NW_017323879.1:0-279 GCF_000935625.1 Nanorana parkeri | reverse complement strand
ATCTATTGAGCTGGCGTGTGACAGTTTCATTGTCACACGTCAGCTGGAACTATGAGGTTGAGTGAAAATCAGATTCTCCTTTTTAATCAGCGTTTGCAATAGCGTAAACCTTTTTTTCTAACTTTATTTAATTGTTTCCGGATGGATGAAAACAATTTGTCGATGGCGCACTTTCATTTACACATTGAGGGCTTTTTTTCGTTCCTAAAATGAGGAAGAAGTAGAGAATGAAATAAAATACTTTGCATGTCTGTGTCAGGTGCTGGCTGAAAATAGATC
>NW_017323878.1:0-279 GCF_000935625.1 Nanorana parkeri | reverse complement strand
GTCCTCTAATGATGGCAACAGTGGTCCATGACTCAGGGTGGATCCTCTAATGATGACAACAGTGGGCTATGAATGAGGGCGGGTCCTCTATTGATGACAAGTTTAACAATGGACCTTGACTCAGGACGGGTCCTCTGATGATGACAACTGTGGTCCATGATTCAGGGCGGGGTCTCTTATGATGACAACAGTGGTCCACGGCTCAGGGTGGGTACTCTAATGATGACAACAGTGGTCCATGACTCAGGACGGGTTCTCTAATGATGACACCTGTGGTCC
>NW_017323877.1:0-279 GCF_000935625.1 Nanorana parkeri | reverse complement strand
GGTTTATAACCCTTGTAGTACTATCTCTGGCCTCCCGTCCCAGGACAAAACCAATTTGATCGTTATGTATTATTTTAGGTAGGACACTTTTTAATCTATTTGCCAATAAGTTGGCATATAGTTTCAAATTGATATTTATCAAAGAAATAGGGCGATAATGGCCACATTCCGTTAGATCTTTCCCTGGTTTTGGCAGCACTGATATATGTTCCTCCATTGTCTGTGTAGGGAAGGGACTTGCCTCAGTAACTGAATTACATATCTTTGTGAAGAAAGGTC
>NW_017323876.1:0-279 GCF_000935625.1 Nanorana parkeri | reverse complement strand
GTACCTCTGTGGTACCAAGCAGAATAGAAAATCAGTGAAAATAGTTTTTAAAAGTTGCATTTTAAAAAAAATGTAAGTAAATAGTAAAATAAAAAAATATAAAAAAAAAATAAAAAAATAAAAACATTTGGGAGGTGCTAGCAGTGACAGCTAGCTCCGCCCAACAGTAGGTGCCGGCTACTTCTAGCAGGTCCCAAGCAATGAACAACAACTGGGCGGAGCCGGCCGTGACATCACGACCCAGTTATTGTTTAATGACAGATCAGCGTCCCCTGGTCA
>NW_017323875.1:0-279 GCF_000935625.1 Nanorana parkeri | reverse complement strand
AAAAATAAAACCAGCCCCACGCGAATAAACGCGCAGTGTTTCCACCTGCAATCGTGTGCAACCGCACGGGCAGGGTGGTATTGCAGCAGGAAAACGCGCAATCTGCCTGGCATGACTGGGGTGCCATTAGAAAATAATGGCACTGCCAGCGCGATCGGCAGTAGTGTGCGATCTGTGACTGCCCTGTCATCGTGCACGGAACCGAGCGGATGGCTGGGTGGTCACGGAATCGCAGACCACCGACGATCGTGCTGTCAGTGCCATTATTTTCTAATGGCA
>NW_017323874.1:0-279 GCF_000935625.1 Nanorana parkeri | reverse complement strand
AAGAATCACACAGCAAAAATGTAAAAAGAGTGTCAGTCATTAACGAACATAAACTGAAAAAAAGCTCAGTCATGAAGGGGTTAAAGTGACTCAGAACAATATACCACGCAGATGGTGTATTGACTCAAGTGCAACAAGCCACATGACTAGTGATGAGACCTTTTTCATAGAAATTTATTTCAGTGGAAAGGACAAAGTATTCCTAGCAATGGAAAAAGTATTAATGCTGAAGGTAACAGTCAAGGATTCCTGAACTGCATCACACTGTCAGGGGACAAG
>NW_017323873.1:0-279 GCF_000935625.1 Nanorana parkeri | reverse complement strand
GAATCTACCAATCCCCGTGGATGCCGGATAACGGGGAGTTTTCTGTAAATGAAAACAGTTCAAAGCCGTGACAAGTCATCAATCAATAATACCTTTAAATGTTTCCAGTTGTTTATAAGCACATTGCTACGTGAGGACAGGATTCAATCTTGGCTAGAGGAAGAGATAAGCCTCATTCAGAGGAGATAAGCCGGAGATGTCTTATTCCTTAGAAACTGGCCAGGGATTTGTCTCTTTTAGGACAAGAGGTGGTTAGCTGAAGATATTCCTCTCTAGAGA
>NW_017323872.1:0-279 GCF_000935625.1 Nanorana parkeri | reverse complement strand
TCCCCTATGTTATAGCAATAAAGTTGTCTAAAAAAAAAGTTTATCCCCAGTGGTGATTAAATACCACTAAAAGAAAGCTCTATGTGTCCCCAAAAAATGGTATGAAATTCATTTCAGTGTAGCTTTGCATGACGGAATAAACATCAGTCAAAGTACCACAGCGCTGAATACTGAAAAATGGCCTGGCCAGGAAGGGGGTGAATCACCATGGCCTTTAAGTGGTTAAAAAAATTAAAATTGGGGACTGTGCCCAGAAATCAGGGATGAATGTAGGGCTGC
>NW_017323871.1:0-279 GCF_000935625.1 Nanorana parkeri | reverse complement strand
GAATTGAGTGTACACTTTGTACACTCTAAATAAAGTTTTAAAAAAGGAAGAAGTAAATGTAATGTAATGCACTGAGACAGACCATCTCAGCACTCACTCGTTGGACATATCACACCACAATAGCCAGCCCACCAAACCTGAGCATTCTAGCCGGTGGGCTAGTATGAACGAGGCCAATGTAATAAGAGATACAATGTAACAATATTAGAGAATGCTGGATAAAATTTGCAATAGTTTTAAATATATATATATATATATACTGTATATATATATATATAT
>NW_017323870.1:0-279 GCF_000935625.1 Nanorana parkeri | reverse complement strand
TAGCTGGTGGTATTCTGCATTGCTGGATGATGATTATACAGTAATGGAGAATAGCACCAACTATGTAGGACTACAAGTCCCAGCAATGCATGATATTTTTAAGAAGGGATACACCACTGCCAATACTGGGAATTTCCACAAGTACTTATACTCGTAAAAATACTGGGTCTGCGTTCTCGACAGAACACTAGCACTAAAATTTGAAACAAGCGGCTGCCCGAGGTCCCGCGCTTGCTGAGGACCTTGGCAGCCTTCCTGTTAACCATGCGGTGCCATGGC
>NW_017323869.1:0-279 GCF_000935625.1 Nanorana parkeri | reverse complement strand
TCGCAAGTACGATCTGCCTGTCCAAGATGGGCTGATCGTACATTTTTTAAATTACATTACAACCATCGCAAGGCTAAGGTCTTGCTATGGTTGTAAAGTGTATTGGCACCTTATAGATACTACATAGCATGGCTATGACCCGAATGGCATTCGGGAGTTCCCGAACGGTATGTAGTCTTTGACAGCTGAGAATGTCAAATGAGCGGAGCGAACTGTGACGTCACGACTCACTCCGCCCATCGGTTTACTTTCGAGCAGGAATGTCATTTTGCGGCGAGT
>NW_017323868.1:0-279 GCF_000935625.1 Nanorana parkeri | reverse complement strand
GGAAGCATTTCCTCAGTCTCCCCCAGTGATCAGACTGTAACTTTGTATCCAGTCACTCGGACGCTCATCACCGAGACGCTTTTCACGCCGGGTGAATGTTCCGATCCGGAGGAAACACGCGTGGCTCCGGGACGAGGACAATGATACAATGTGTCGGGTTTGTATCTCTGGGACCCTCCGAGTGACGGTTGGCCTGTGCCAGTGATGGCGGCAGCTCTCTGTGGTGGGGAGTCTCCCTCCTCCCGCTGACTCACGTGGCTGCTATGTGGCGCGGTGTTG
>NW_017323867.1:0-279 GCF_000935625.1 Nanorana parkeri | reverse complement strand
AAGATGTCATCACTTTCTGGTTCAGAGCTGTTGTTCCTCAGCTGCTCTGGCTGGGGATAAAGCCGATCAAACACAATCTGTGTTCGACCAGCTTCATTGGAGTGCAACGTTTTTGGAATTTTTTTGCGTAATTTTTGTATAAATACCTTTTAGCCAAGATCTTTTGGCTGATCGTGATCGGGAATTTGGGCGCTTCCCTTGAGACACGTGCTTAGGATGGCAGTGGATTCTCTTCTCATCTGTTCTAAAATAGAGGCTGAATTCCCAGAATGCTCTTGT
>NW_017323866.1:0-280 GCF_000935625.1 Nanorana parkeri | reverse complement strand
CGCTCGGCCAGCTTCGGCTTTCAGCGTTGCTCAGCCGAGCTGAGGCATATGCCTTCCGCTTGACTGAGCCGCTCAAAGGGGTCCTGGGGCCGAAACTAGCCGAATGATCGGCTGAAGCTACGGCTAGATCCTCCGGCTGCTTCTTTTAAAAGAACACATGGTGTTCTGTGACTGGACAAGGGGTGTATGAGCATGACAGTCTCCTATTGTAAAAAGCGGTATTCTTTGAAAATAACACAAGACGTTTTCTGAATGGAGGAGCTCACAAGCAAGTGACCCA
>NW_017323865.1:0-280 GCF_000935625.1 Nanorana parkeri | reverse complement strand
TTACAAACGCTAGCAACGCATCAGTTGAAAATCAAATCAATGGGAAAAGTTCCAGTGTTTGTAAATAACTGGGGACACATAGGGGGTTATTCACAAAGCTGCCGAAGGCAGCCGTGGGAATAACCAGCCCGAAGTGAAGTGATAGCCCGTTCGGCTATTCACTTCAGGCTTGTACAGCTGATTTCAGCCGTACACCGCCTGAAATCAGCCGTACAACGGCTTGCTGCGTAGGTAACCAGGTAGGTAACCAGGAGATGCTGAACTGTCATTACACACTGAG
>NW_017323864.1:0-280 GCF_000935625.1 Nanorana parkeri | reverse complement strand
GTGCAGGAGCGCACGGTTCTGGTCCGGACAGAATCCGGACAACGTGTGAACGAGCCCTTAAACCAGTCCTCCTCCCGGTCTAGAAAAACACTAATGTGGCAAAAATTAGAAGGGTTGTAACTTTTTCACATTTGCCTAAAAAAAAAAATAATGACAAAAAGATAAAAGAGATGAGAAAGAGGCTATTTATGTAATCATTGAGAATTATGACTAGACTCCAATTATGCAAATGCTATCAGCACCTGGTTGTGACTAACAGATTATGTGGCTTGGAGCGACA
>NW_017323863.1:0-280 GCF_000935625.1 Nanorana parkeri | reverse complement strand
GACTTGTAGTTCCTCAGGCAGTATAAGCTCTCTACAGATCACACTATACTGCTGCTAGGCGTTTCGGTCATGCTGGGACTTCTATTTCCTTGCTACAGATTACATTATATTACTGGAAGGCGGTTCGGGTATACTGGGGCTTGTAGTTCCCCAGTCAGTACAGTCTATCTGCACATCTCATTATAATACTGTTAGGTGGTCCGGTCATGCTGGGACTTGTAGTTCTTCAGGCAGTACATTCTCTTCACAGATTACATTATATTACTATAAAGGGGTATCA
>NW_017323862.1:0-280 GCF_000935625.1 Nanorana parkeri | reverse complement strand
GTCAGAGCGGGCAATCCAGGTACAAAGAGGACAACCAGTTCCGGGTCGAGGCCGTCAGCAACCAGGGGCGGTCCCGGAGGTCCGGGTCACAAGAACCATTCAAGTATCACAGGGACAAGGAATCATCCGGCAACATGGTGGTGCTGAGGCTGAGCTTATATAGGGGAAGTGATGTCTTGTTATGAGTCACTTCCTGTGCGCCACTATGACGCGTTTCCGCGCTGACAGCTGACCGCTTCTGCGCATGCGCGGAGTGGCGCGGTCCCGGATAGTGCGCATG
>NW_017323861.1:0-280 GCF_000935625.1 Nanorana parkeri | reverse complement strand
CGACACCCTTCCCCCGACACGAGCCGAAACGTCAACACCGACAACGGAGAACAATTTGTATAAAAACTATTCCACCTCCCAGATCCCCAATTATATAAACGAGGCGCCGAGAGATGGAGGAGGACGTCCCGGCGCGCGGCGACCGGACCGGTTTTATGGAATGCGGCCGAACCCGTCCAATGAGAGCGAGCGCAGGACACATGAAAGATTTGTTTCAGCAGCCGAATGCCATCGTTACCGAGAACAGATACCGAGAATGACACCCGGCATACAGGACAAG
>NW_017323860.1:0-280 GCF_000935625.1 Nanorana parkeri | reverse complement strand
GCAGTGACATCATTGACCTTATATGGCTACATGATTATATACTATAATGTAATTGACCTAATGTGTCCATATAAGGTCAATGACATCAGCGCAAGCTTCCCAACCCTTCGTTTCAGTTCAATGCCACCCAACTGACGTGGTGGGGTGCAGTGACATCATTGACCTTATATGGTTACATGATTATATATTATAATGTCGTTGACCTAATGTGACAATATAAGGTCAATGACATCAGTGCAAGCTTCCCAACCCTTCGTTTCAGTTCCATGCCACCCAACTG
>NW_017323859.1:0-280 GCF_000935625.1 Nanorana parkeri | reverse complement strand
GCTCTGGGCTCTCCTTTTAGATAGGAGATTAGGGTGAGTATCTTTACCCTGTCAGAATGGTAGGTGCGTGGCTGTAGCTCAAACATCAAGAGACATGAACTAACAAACTGGCGGTATACCTTCCTGTCCCCGGAGAAGGGTTCAGGGGGGCAGACCTTGGGCTCTGGACGCTCCCGAGGGGGGCCAGCGTTCTGAGCGGCGCGGATGCGGAGGGCCTCGTTCTCCACACGAAGCTCATGCATGGTGGCAGTAAGAGTATCAACCCGTTGGGAGAGGCCAA
>NW_017323858.1:0-280 GCF_000935625.1 Nanorana parkeri | reverse complement strand
TGCCCAAAAGAGTCAGGGGTGACCTTGTCTCTTTAAAGAGTATGTAGACTTAATTGAAAGCCTCCATCTCTAGAAGCCAAGGTGAAGCTGATCACATGATCTGAGTCCTGTTCCAGCGCAGGTCATGGGATTACTCCCACAGCTTTTGGTCAGGTGATGTAGCTGTCCCCAAGAAAGGTATAAGCCCTGCTATTAGTCTAGCGTGATCAAATCTCTCTGCTTGTTGACAGCTATCCAATGAGCATCAGAGAGCAGCTCAAGGTGCCGCCAACGAGCATCA
>NW_017323857.1:0-280 GCF_000935625.1 Nanorana parkeri | reverse complement strand
GTACGATTATCGTAAGGTGTGTGGGGACCTTAAGGTGTGTGGGCAGCTTTACTACCCTCCTACCATCAATCTTGTTCTATCTCACTCCCTTGTGGTGTGAGATAGCTTCAGGTACTATGGAAATGTAATCTCTTTCCATTTGCCTCTGGTTAGAGTTGTCAATTGCCCCCTTTTTCTGCCTGGTTTTAGGACCTGGTAAGGACTTTATGCTGTTTTTTTTTTAGTGAGGTCCACCTTTAAATCCATAGCAGACCCTCAGCAAGGATAAAGGTCTAGTATG
>NW_017323856.1:0-280 GCF_000935625.1 Nanorana parkeri | reverse complement strand
CTGACATGCGTCCCTACTGCCGGAGAGCCAACCCAAAGCAAGTCATCATTGTATAACATTGTATATTGGTATATTAGGAGACTCTTTTGAGTCACCTTCATTGCATGTCCTTATGGCCTCTAATTGAAGGAATATACTTTGATACCCATGTATGATAATAATTAGCCCACTGTGTAAATATAAAGTAATCAATGCGAGAGCAATGGCAGTTTTGGATTTACTGTCTTTCCAACAATATGTATATTTATGACTTCCAGAACGCATCCAGTAACTGTTTGAA
>NW_017323855.1:0-280 GCF_000935625.1 Nanorana parkeri | reverse complement strand
GGGGAGCAGGACAGGTAGTATCTCAGGGCAATATTTTGCTAACTTTTAGGCTGGTCCCCTTAATTGGGAACCTTGGCTTTCAGACATGTGTGGGTGTTTGTCTTGTCTTCACCCATTGGTAGCAGTCTTAATGGGACCCTGTTGAATTTCTCCAGTATAAGATCTATGTGCACATAACCCCTTTGGTATGTTTACCTGTAGAAGCTTCCCTTGTATAGACATCCAAAATCCTTTAGACTGCTGCTGGGTGCTGCCATCTTGGATATTTCGGCCGCCCCTG
>NW_017323854.1:0-280 GCF_000935625.1 Nanorana parkeri | reverse complement strand
TGTTTTGTTTGCCCAGATACATACAGCCACACTCATTTACAACTAACTATATATATATATAGTTATATATATATACACACAGTATAGGAAAATAGAAAGGCCCGTAGATTCCCCATAACACAGCCTAACCTTACATTGATAAATATTCAACTTCATTGTCACAGTATCCGGAAATCCGTGCCAGATTTATGCTTTGCTCCCTGGTTCTGGGCTGTTAGCCTATGGTGTTTCACAACTCCGCAGCCAATCTGCTCTCCTCCTCCCCTATTTAGGACTTCCT
>NW_017323853.1:0-280 GCF_000935625.1 Nanorana parkeri | reverse complement strand
GCGACGTACACTGTACGTCGTCAGTCGTGAAGGGGTTAAAGTAAAGGGCCACCTTCCCAGCTGCATGTATTTACAGTATATCTGCTCATTTCCAAGCCTCTCCCTTTACTAGCTGGGACTGGGAAAGTGTAATATTTAAACTTGAATGGATTGCAACTGCAGGAGTGCAATAGTGGTGAGTAACTCACATGTTTAACACTTGGTTCCAATTAATCAAATTCATCAATTAAAGAAAGGAAGATAATCATCCACGATAACAGCAAGGTGTATTACTTCATAC
>NW_017323852.1:0-280 GCF_000935625.1 Nanorana parkeri | reverse complement strand
GTGTCCCAGCAGAACATTGCCCAAAGCATCACACTGACCCCTCCCCCTCCCGGCCTGTCTTCTTCCCATAGTACATCCTGGTTCCATCTGTTCCCCAGGTAAGTGTCACACACACACCCGCCATCCACATTCATCAGACCGGGCCACCTTCTTCCATCGCTCCGTGCTCCAGTTATGATGTCACATGACCAATGTAGGTGCTTTTGTTGGAGGACTCGGGTCAGCATGGGGGCTCCCTGACCGGTCTGCAGCTACACAGCCCCCCCCCCCCCCCCCCCCC
>NW_017323851.1:0-280 GCF_000935625.1 Nanorana parkeri | reverse complement strand
CGAGGGAGTGTCAGCAACCCCCATGTTGGAACAAATACCCTTTTGCTGACAGATCTAGACTGAACACCAGCTCCCCCCCCTCCCTCCAAGCCTTTCTCCCCCTTCCCAACCTTAGGCTGGGACTAGCGGCTACCTGTTAGTTATATTTATGAAAAAACCTATATCAACCCCTGAACAGACTTAGTTGTACCTTGTAACACCGCATATTGGTTGTGTACGAATATGTTTTACGGCCTGTAAGGGCCAATATTGTACCTTGCCGTTATTACATGTTATATGT
>NW_017323850.1:0-280 GCF_000935625.1 Nanorana parkeri | reverse complement strand
GCATTTTTTGCCCCTTGTTTCGCCATTCTGCAAAGTTCTTTTTCTACTTTTGACAATTCTTTCCACAGATCTCCCTGTAGTTTTAGTGTTTCCTTTTTATACTCTTCCACATCTTTTATTACAGAAGTAATTTTACTGGCACATACTTTTGTTTTCCGACATTCATCAGAATTCTCGTCAACAGAGATATGAAGACTTTGGATTTCATTTGTAGCACTACACAGGTTTTGCTTTTTTTTCTGACAGTTTTTTATAACATTCTCAATGCTATTCTGAATTT
>NW_017323849.1:0-280 GCF_000935625.1 Nanorana parkeri | reverse complement strand
GTGTTGTGACCCCTGAAACACATTGGGTGTTCTTCATGTCTGAATTGTGAACTATTAAAATTCTTCTTGGACTCTTTTATCTTATGGTCTGGTGCCCATTCTTGTATGCTGCATTTGAATTCATTCTCTGGCACCCATTGAAGAAGGTCTGTTTGTGATGGGAGCTAACTCATCAAACCAGTGAGCTTTTTTGAAGATTTCCTACATTTAATTGTTGGAATAGGCAGCAGGAATCCCAGTGCCTCTCAAACTTTTGCTTCCTGAACTATATTTCTTTTAA
>NW_017323848.1:0-280 GCF_000935625.1 Nanorana parkeri | reverse complement strand
TAGTAGCTCAGGACTTGAAATTTTGAGCCCTGCTCTAGGGGGTGTCACTGAGCCAGCCCTTAAGCCGATTAGGAAGGACTAACGAGGGTGAGCAGGAGGGCTAATACTTTTTATGATCCTCTACTGTGCTCCTCCCTATAGCCCAGAATAAACTATAGATTATTGTGTGTTATGACATTTGCTTAATGTGGACTCTTAATTTGATATGTTTATGAATTATGGGTGGCTCAGAAGGGGAATTATGTGTTTATAGCTTCCTGGACTTCGAATTTGATATGTG
>NW_017323847.1:0-280 GCF_000935625.1 Nanorana parkeri | reverse complement strand
CTCGACTCTCCCTCTCCTGTTTCTCTCCTCTGTGGCTGTAGGGGGAAGTCACATCAGGGAGAGAGGGAGCCGTGAGGGACGGATCTTTCTCCGGCAGCCAGCCGGCTAGCAGGGGTTGTGGAGAGCAGCGATTTCGTCACACAACTTGCTGGCGGCTGTAGGAGGGTGAACCTGCGCTGGTAGAAGGTGGACCTGCGATTGGACTGAGGATGACCTGCACGCATCATCAGGGTGTTGGTTTCAAGTACCAGGAAGGGACAACCAGCTCCTGATGACATAA
>NW_017323846.1:0-280 GCF_000935625.1 Nanorana parkeri | reverse complement strand
GCCGAAGCTACGGCCAGATCCTTCGGCAGTTTCGTGAATAGGCCCCTGTATGTTGAGTGCCCATGACTGCCCATGCATTTTGCAGCTGATTTGTCAGTTACTTTCAGGTATTAAAGTGTGTGTTTAGGTGTGAGATTGAGACAGCTAAGTTTCTCCTGCTGAAAACAGATGAGATTTAGCTGCTGACAAAGGAGCAGGAGCCTTTTATAAAGTTTAGAAAAAGATTAGTCTGAATCATTAGTAAGTTCTGACAAACTCATTATTACATTAACGTTGAACT
>NW_017323845.1:0-280 GCF_000935625.1 Nanorana parkeri | reverse complement strand
CCCACGATCTGAAAGGCCCTGAACTCGTCCACGTGTCCGAGAAGAATTTATCACAAATAGAAAATGTCCATGGCTATGTCATGCAGTCGCATATATCCCCGCTCAAGGTAAGTCTGAGAGTTCATGTCATTGTGCGTTATGTGCAATGAGGATGAGGTATTATTTATTTCTTGCATGGGTGTAGGCTGCTAACACCTTCAGAGGATGCCCAATTAAACTGAAGGGTTTGCATGTTTTGCTTTATTTAAAAAAAAAAGACAAAATTCCCTTTAAAATGTGT
>NW_017323844.1:0-280 GCF_000935625.1 Nanorana parkeri | reverse complement strand
GGTCCTGTGACAGAATCTTTGAAAGGAGAATCTACAAGTTCTATCAGGCACCGCAGCAGAAGGACTTGACATCACTGCGACTGTAGTCCATTGACACTTCCTCTTGTCCATGTTGCTGCATGTCCGTACCTCAGTATGGGCATCAACGGAAGAAACAGTAGCTAGAGCATTGCACCTGTGTTCTAATGAGCACAGTTGCAATGTTTTACTGACTCCTATGCAAAAATATTATTATTATTAATAATAATAGTAATAATAATTGCATTTTTTTTGATTTTAT
>NW_017323843.1:0-280 GCF_000935625.1 Nanorana parkeri | reverse complement strand
TATGGCTTACCAATGTCTTTCTGAATATACAAAAAGGTTTATTAAATACAAAAACACTTTTTGGGTTAGATCAAGTACAACAAAGCAGTTCACTCGACATATGGTGTATTAAACTCTATCACCAAAACACACCAAACTTGAGACGTAAAATACTTGAAAAACTGGTATTTTCTAGGAGGTGCACCGGAATGAAAATTTCAAAACCGAAACGAAAATAATTGCCAGGCCGAAACTGAAAATGTTTATTCTAACTTTTTCAAATTTTAAAAAACTTGTTATT
>NW_017323842.1:0-280 GCF_000935625.1 Nanorana parkeri | reverse complement strand
CTCTCTGGTTAAAGACTGACCACTAAGTCCACCAGGGCTCTGTGGTAAAGACTTACCACTAGGACCACCAGGGATCTCTGGTTAAAGACTGACCACTAGGACCACCAGGGCTCTCTGGTTAAAGACTGACCACTAGGACCACCAGGGCTCTCTGGTTAAAGACTGACCACTAGGACCACCAGGGCTCTGTGGTTAAAGACTGACCACTTGGACCACATAGGCTCTGTGGCTAAAGACTGACCACTAGGACCACCAGGGCTCTCTGATTAAAGACTGACCA
>NW_017323841.1:0-280 GCF_000935625.1 Nanorana parkeri | reverse complement strand
TTGCTACGGGGCCCTGTGATTTCTAGTTACGCCCCTGATTTAAATGTAACATTTACGTATAGATTTATTTCTTTCCTCTCGGATCACAAGAGCAGAATGACGATTGCTGCAAGATTTAGATTTTCTTTTCACCACAAGGAGTAGGGATGCACGGATACCATTTCTTCCAGATCGAGTACGAGAACCGATCCCTCTCCTCAGGTATTCGCCGATACCAATTACTGATATATATTTTTTAGTGTCATGTGACAGTTTTTCCCAAAACAATACAGACTAATGA
>NW_017323840.1:0-280 GCF_000935625.1 Nanorana parkeri | reverse complement strand
TGGAATGTGTAGTCCTCTATAGCTGATGGTATATATACACAGCACAATGTACCATCAGCTAAAGGAGTACAAATCCCACTACCCCAGCAATACATTAATCTGACTTTGATCGATCGACGTAATCAATTAACTGTTGCAGCTCTAGCTCGATCCCCTGTATTGGAGGCCAGGGGAGACATCCAGGGTCTAAAAGCCATAAAGAGAACCTGTCACATCCAAATGCTGTCACATAGGGGCTTGCTCTCCCCTTTGTGATAGCAGAAGTTATTTTTTTTTTTTT
>NW_017323839.1:0-280 GCF_000935625.1 Nanorana parkeri | reverse complement strand
TTCGGCCCGTCCCGGCCCCTATGCCGAAGCTGCTGGCCGCCCATGGGTGCGGGGGAGGGGAGATGGTGCCGTCAGATGAGCTGCGGAGGGGATCGTAGCAGGCAGTGCTGAGGTCCCCACCGCTGTGACCCGTACTGTCAGCTCGCTCTCTCCTCCCGGCTGCTGCAGCTACAGAACGATCGCAGCTGCGTACATGGTCTACATCTCTGTCGGATGCAGACCGTGTACCTGAATATGCAACGACACTCGGATCCTTTCGGCCAGCGCTCTTTCAGTGAAC
>NW_017323838.1:0-280 GCF_000935625.1 Nanorana parkeri | reverse complement strand
CGGGACCGGCACGGCTCTGTGACAGGAGATCAAAGGGAGCTGAGTATACGGTCTCCCTTTGATCTCCTCTCAGTCCCCTAATGCAGGAAGTCATGTATGTTACACACACAATTTTAAGGCTTGACATGTTTGGTGTCTATTTACCCGACGTGATCCCGACTTTTATGTTTTACCAAAAATATGGGTAAGAATAGATGTTTTAGAATATAACGTAGGGAAACTTTGTTTTTGTTTTTTATATTTACGGTACTTTTTTCATTATATAGTATAAAAAATAACC
>NW_017323837.1:0-280 GCF_000935625.1 Nanorana parkeri | reverse complement strand
TATATATATATATACATACATACATATATTTATTTAATATTATTGGGGTTGCGTCTCTGGAAGATCTCCATTTTTTTCCTAATAAAGCAGGGGGCACGTTGGACAGCTACAAAGCACAGCAGTCCCTTGCAGCCTGAATTGCCTGTTCATTGGATTTGGGCTAGTGCTGGGAGCAATAAATGCATACAGAAAGTAAGATTTTCCCATTTAATGTTTCTGCCTTTTTTATATAAACTTTAAATAGGCTTTAACATTCTGTGACCCCTCGCAAGCATTATGT
>NW_017323836.1:0-280 GCF_000935625.1 Nanorana parkeri | reverse complement strand
AGTTAATGCAAATCCAAATTAAATAATCAAAAATGGCAAAGCTAAGAATTGGGTGATCAGGGGTGCCGTACCTTTCCAAGAGCAATTTAGTAACCAATCGCTGGCCAAAATGAGCGAAACGCACTTTCACTATCGATTCCTCATAGGCGGAGTGCATTTGGTATCACTCTGCCAATGACAGGAGACAGCACTATAGAGGAAATATCGGCTTATGCGACTCTGCTCCCTCCGCTTTCACCTCGCTGGCTTCATTGGCACCGCTGATTCTCTCCCGCGGCTC
>NW_017323835.1:0-280 GCF_000935625.1 Nanorana parkeri | reverse complement strand
GGTCTCTACGGGAACATTTCCCGCACATATCAAGGTATATGGAGGTGTCACTAGAGAAGATATTCATCTTTTACCCACCTTATAGTTATGTTATTAGTCACTAATCATTTGTGTGCCTTCTTTTTCTTACTACGCTCCTTTTTGTATGCCTTGTGATTTTGACACTGCTTGTATGTTGTATTATACTTTGATCACTCGATGCCTAAAAAAAACCCAACTTTTTCTTTCCTTTTTTGATACCTCTAAATCAGTGGTTCTCAACCTGTGTAACCTCAGGACC
>NW_017323834.1:0-280 GCF_000935625.1 Nanorana parkeri | reverse complement strand
TGGCTGGAGGACATCCAGCATCATCTAGCACTTTCCTCCCCAACCTGACTGTCCCTCGCCCCATCCCTATGATTTATTGGATTTCAGTTTTGTCAATCATGGAGGCTCAGCATCACAAGTGGGTGTTACCTATCTCTTGTCCTGGGTCCACCGAGACAGGAAGTGAGGACACAGCCAGTAACAAACACCTGAGGAAGGTTCTGAATGTACACTATATTACCAAAAGTATTGGGAAGCCTTTACACGCACATAAAGTTTAATGGCATCCCAGTCTTAGTCC
>NW_017323833.1:0-280 GCF_000935625.1 Nanorana parkeri | reverse complement strand
ATAGATAGATGGAGGAGGGGGAGGGGATAGATAGATAGATAATAGATAGAAAGATTTTTTAAAGGAAATAATTGATTCAGTTACTGATTTAAATAATAATCTTGTTACATTGTGATGATACTTATACATATTGATGGATATAAGAAGGAAATATATAACAGACAAAGAAGTCATTTCCCCTCAGTGACGAATCGGACATTTTATCTATTTTTGCTGAGAATGTTTGTTACATCGTTTTCTTATATATAACGATTTCTGTTACAAAACAAAGTGACAGATT
>NW_017323832.1:0-280 GCF_000935625.1 Nanorana parkeri | reverse complement strand
CTGTAGTCTTATTGGGGCCCCTGCTGAGGCACTGTAGTCTTGGTGGGCCGTGTTGGACTCGGGGGAGGGGTCTCTGCTAATCACTTCTTGGCACGAGTGGGTTCTGCGATCTGATTGGAGGATGAGATGAGACTTTGATGACATCACACAATATATATAGGTGGCGCCCTCAGATCACCGCACAGCATTTCAGGGGGATTGAGGTCTGGCACTGTGATTGGTCGGTATTGGACCTGACATGTGATGTTCGATGTAGACATGGCGGTATAGAACATGCGTG
>NW_017323831.1:0-280 GCF_000935625.1 Nanorana parkeri | reverse complement strand
GCGCCCCTGCTGCACCCCCGGTTGTTACGCCACTGCATCCAGTGGATGTGTGGCTAGGACTGTCTGTGCTGCAGAAACAGTGAGAGACTGTTGCCAGATGGAAGCTGAAACTAGCTTTTAATCCTTTGGTAGGCATGTGGTCTGGAAGATGCAGCGGACCTTAACTTTCCCTTGGCTGGTGAGCCTTCTGTTGTTAAATGTATACTTCTGCTGAAAGAGAACTGTTAAATGTTTTCATGAAATAAAAAATAAAAGGCCTTTTTTTGTTGAAGATTTAATT
>NW_017323830.1:0-280 GCF_000935625.1 Nanorana parkeri | reverse complement strand
CAACTGGAAAGGAAATGTTTTATTGCAGTCTGTGTCACCTCCGTATAGATTTCCCATCACTTCTTGTAATTACATCTCACCAATAGGGTCACCTACCTCAGTACCACCTGACAGGGGACGCCACCCCTCCCCCACTCTGGTGCAATCTTAAAGTGGAACTCTGTGCCCATTAAATCTGACATGTGATGCAGTCTGTCAGTACCAGTAACATGTATGTGTCTCTTGTTCTATGTCCCCCGGTACAATAGTTTTATGTCCTGCTGATCCAGCCAATGAGTCT
>NW_017323829.1:0-280 GCF_000935625.1 Nanorana parkeri | reverse complement strand
AGACTCCTACCCTCCCTGCGTCCTATGGTCCGGTGCACCTTATGAAGCCCGAAATACGGTACTTAGCTAGGTCCCTCACCACTGCTCTTTTTTGCTGGGAGGACCGCGAATCCAGTGGTGTGATGGCACTGGTCCCCTTCACTCCCCTCTGCTGGTGTCAGTCTTCTTCTGGACCCTGACCAATATATGTCTAATAGGAAGTGGCCATTCAAAGTAGGACCCAAGCAGGAAGGAAACGGAACAGAAGATGCTTAAGGTAACTAAAAAAAGGTTGTTATAT
>NW_017323828.1:0-280 GCF_000935625.1 Nanorana parkeri | reverse complement strand
TTTTTGAGTGTAATGTATTTTCAGGTTCTTACATGAAGGCATCACTCTCCACCATTAATATTTTTAAATGATGGTTTATCTCTGGATGTGGATGGTATTAATAGTAGACATGTGTGATTCGTTTAGTTCCGAATAAAAATTTGTACGAATTTTCCGAAATTCGGACACATCCGAATTTCCGAATCCCAATGCATCCGATTGTGAATTTCCATTTCCAAATTTCGGATACCGTCCAAATGTTGTTCAAAAACTAAACTGAATCGGACATGTGACTTTTCTG
>NW_017323827.1:0-280 GCF_000935625.1 Nanorana parkeri | reverse complement strand
TGAAAGAGAGAAGCTGATTGGTTGTCATGCACAGCTGCTTTTGATAAATTCCCCGCTCTGTATTTACACAATCATATTGTTATTGGATCTATAGATGTAACTTCCCGATATTTGTTACAATGTACACACTCGCTATTTACACATTTCTTATTTATGTTACATATTTTGTATAATGTTTCCATTTCGTTGATTGACTTGAATGTCGTTTACATTATTCATGACATCGCTTGTTTATACCTCTTCACGTTAGGACTGAAAATTCCTGCAAAGGTTTTAAAGT
>NW_017323826.1:0-280 GCF_000935625.1 Nanorana parkeri | reverse complement strand
GGAACCCCGATTGGACCCTGCCCTATGTCTGTTCAGTCATTGCTCCTCACAGGAAGGAGACAGACAGGGAAGGTCCCCCAAGGGACTGGACTGGTTACACATCTGCCTCCTTGCTGCACGTAGAGTGATTATGCGCAAATGGAGCGAGGGAAAGCCGCCTACAGTGGAGGAGGTGGTTAAGGAGCTCAAACTTCTTTTTGCCAGGGAAAGAATAGATGCAGAATCCCATGCTGATGCCTCTGCGAAATCCTTCTTCCGCAGATGGAAATTGTTCCTGCTT
>NW_017323825.1:0-280 GCF_000935625.1 Nanorana parkeri | reverse complement strand
GAGATGTGATCTGAGCAGCAGGAAGACATAATGTGTGATGTGTCCAGCATTGTATAGAAGTCCACATTTCTCTCAGTATAGGCATACTTTACAAAACCTCAGCTGAACTTCTAGTACATACCTCCCAAGTTTCTGAGATGAGAATGTATTTAGGCAATGGACACACTCCAATCTCACCCCTCACAAGTTATGCGGACCATTAAGAATGTATATGTCAAAAATTGGTTAAATCTCCATCACTGCTTCTTTATACTGGTTTTTGAAATATTAAACAAGATAA
>NW_017323824.1:0-280 GCF_000935625.1 Nanorana parkeri | reverse complement strand
CAATATCTACATGTTTCTCAGTCTCCTTAGTAGCAAAATTGGAATGTCATTATATCACATTATACTTGCCATGTCCCGGATATTTATCTGATCTTTTTTTGTTGCCCTTTTTTGGGGGGGGGAGGGGTTTTGTTGTTTTGTGTAAACATCGGATATGTATGTTTAGCCATGAAGGCCAATGTTAAGCAGATACATGACCTGTTTTGTATAGATGTTTATATGTATCATATGAGATGTCTGATGTTATTTTCTTTTTGTCTTGTCTAAAATTTCAATAAAT
>NW_017323823.1:0-280 GCF_000935625.1 Nanorana parkeri | reverse complement strand
TCTACCTCCCTTTTCCTCCAGGTGTTGGTCCGCCAGTTACCAAGGTACACCAGCGGTTGGGTCCGTGGGATCTTCTTAGACACTACCGTCGCCACGGCCCGGACGAATAATTTAAGGTGTAGTACTTCGCCATTTGTTTACCTAGTTTAACTTACGGTATAGAGGTCACAATGCCTGAACTTAGAATCACTTTGTTCAATGTACGCGGCCTCCGTGTCCCCGAAAAAAGGTCATGTCTGCTGAACGAACTGTGGCGCTCGAGAACCCATGTTGCGTTCTT
>NW_017323822.1:0-280 GCF_000935625.1 Nanorana parkeri | reverse complement strand
CCGGAACGCATTGGAAATCTAATGTGATGTTGCTACAGCACTATTAAAGAATATTGACTATTGATTGGTATATTCCATGTACTTTCCACATGTTGCCTGAAGGCAATCACTCTTCATTATCACAGCTGGCTTTGTGTATGAAAGTGTTTGAAAGAAGGGCTGTTGAATTTGTCTTTACCAGTCAGTCACATTCTCTCTTTTCTATGGGTTATAGAGACACTAATTTTCATTCATTTTATACATGAAGTCCATTGTACTCTGCTAGTACAGTTAACCCTGG
>NW_017323821.1:0-280 GCF_000935625.1 Nanorana parkeri | reverse complement strand
CTCAATATGCATCAGTAAAGCACATTCCTGTGCTTCTTAAACGTGCAAAGCTCTTTTTTTAAAAGCAGCAGTATTGCTGCTTTCTCATGGCCACGGGTACTCACTGTGCTTTGATTAACAGCTAGATGGAACTAAGCAGTGTCCAGTTTTACCAGGTCCCCTAGTAAATGGGGGTGGTCCCAACACCCAGCTGAATTGCGTCTAGTGTTAATGGGCCAAGGCCAGGTGCCAGGTGGCTGTTTTGCAGCTGCACAATCTGCACAAATGGTATGTCAGCCCC
>NW_017323820.1:0-280 GCF_000935625.1 Nanorana parkeri | reverse complement strand
GGAGTGGAACCCACTGGCAGGAAGTGGCCTGAAGCATCCGAAGGCAGAGGTACAAAAGGGGTAATCCAAAAGAGAAGTTAAGGTCCAATCCGGCAGCAAGGGTTCAGGGGCGAAAGTCAGTCCAAGGTCGGCAACAGGGAGTCCAGATGAGGGGTCAGGAAGCAAACAACAAGATATACAGATGGGGAGCTTGGTGATCACACCATAGGGTGGAATAACTCTGCAACAAGCCAGGGCCCTGGCCAGGTTTTTATAGCCAGGGGATGTAAGACCACCCCCT
>NW_017323819.1:0-280 GCF_000935625.1 Nanorana parkeri | reverse complement strand
CCACAGACATAACTCCCAGAGGCAGATGCATATTGGGATTTTTAGTTTTGGCACAGCTGGAGTGCCAAGTGCCATCACCACTGCCCTATGTTATGTTGACGAGGAGAGGGGTGGGTGTTCTGTAGTCCTAATACACTTCCATTTCTAGAGTGGCAGCATTGCTCCTCTACAGATAGAGCACAGTGTCGTTATCACCCCACGACAGGAAGTGTGTTACTGGCCAGATCACTAGATGAAAATACACTTTACAAAAAAAAGCCTGAAAAAAAGGAAACTAATG
>NW_017323818.1:0-281 GCF_000935625.1 Nanorana parkeri | reverse complement strand
AAGGGAAATTTGTAGTAATATATGAAATATAATTGACATAAACTGAAGAAAAGACAGAAACAAGACAATCCTTAGCTTGGGTGCTGTAGAGTCTTGGTCCAGTTCTCCACCTATAAGGTCTTCAGCTTGTATCAATTGATAGGAAAAGCCTTTATAGGAAAAGTCTGCGTATATATATCTATATATAGTAACAAAGAACGTCCAGGTTCACTTGATCTTCTTTATTTGTTAATCCAAAGTGATCATTGTCATGACATGATACAAAAAGGGCAACAGTTTCG
>NW_017323817.1:0-281 GCF_000935625.1 Nanorana parkeri | reverse complement strand
CAAACGTCAGGTGGTCATAATAAACTGGCCACTCCGTGTATGTGCAGTTGAAACATTTATTAGGCTGCTAGTGAAGGTGTATATTTATATAAGTTTTCCCTTTGTAAGATGTAGTAATGGAACAAGATTTTGGGAACTGATTTGGTGGAAGTTCCAGAAATGAAACAGTAGACTGGACTAAGGCCTTTGAAGTTTCAGACACTAAATGGAGAGGTTCCCTAGCCAGGGCCAAAATACCATTAGGTAGAGTAGGCACGTGCCTACAGGCACCCTCCATAGAG
>NW_017323816.1:0-281 GCF_000935625.1 Nanorana parkeri | reverse complement strand
CTTCTCCGCATCTATCGAGAGCAAACAAAGTGGAATCTTTCATATTTGGGCCAAATGAATCAAAGAGTGTCTTTATTGTATTATCTCGTCCTTCTCTACCCGGACAAAGCCTACCTGGTCCAAATGGATAAGGGATGGAATATGTAGTTGGAGATGTAATGTTAACATCTTAGCATATATTTTTAAATCCACATTTATTAAGGCTATTGGCCTATAATAGCTTGCACACTGGGTCAGGTATTTCTGTCCTTTAGGTATGAGTACTATATGTGCCTCTTGTG
>NW_017323815.1:0-281 GCF_000935625.1 Nanorana parkeri | reverse complement strand
CTCCCGGAGAATGTTGTGTGATGTCCGGAGATAAAATAAGACGTCCCTCAGAGACATTCCAGACATGGAGTCCATCTGCTGGGAAACAAGAAACGTTATAAGTATTCTTCCTGCCTCACATTCAGGAGTCATATATGTTGGTGGAACTTTCAGTTTCTCAGGACTCTGGAATAAAACCTGAGGACCATCATGAGAGCCAGAGAAAGGATCCAATACACCCAAATCACATTGGGAAGCAGTATTTGTACATTGATGACATTGTTCCTGCGAGAATGGAGATG
>NW_017323814.1:1937-2218 GCF_000935625.1 Nanorana parkeri | reverse complement strand
CTAAACCGTGACTCTCTCTCTGCATCCATTTGCATGATACCCAAACCACGTACTGATCAGACCGATTGCTCGAATTTTAGGCCTATATCATTGTTGAACGTAGACGTAAAATTGCTTGCTAAGGTCTTGGCAAATAGGCTACATCAAATAATAGGGCAACTAGTTACACAAGATCAAGTAGGCTTCATACCCAGTAGACAAGCGGGAGACAATGTCCGCCGAATTACCCTGCTTACGCACATTGCCCAAGCGCAGCGCATCCCTACTATGATCTTATCCTT
>NW_017323814.1:0-249 GCF_000935625.1 Nanorana parkeri | reverse complement strand
CATTTAACCCCTTCCCACTCGCAACCTGACGATACCCAACCTTTTCTTTTCACCCCTCTTCTTCCCTACCTCTCCTCGCTTCCCTAAATCATCTTCACCACATACCATTTTTTTGTACTTAAGACATAAGGTACGTTGATCTCTGGAATAATAGTTCTTTGGGTCATTCCCGTCTCCTGCAATCTCTCTACAGCTTTCTTATCTCTGCTAGACATCATGATGTCTAAGCTAAATTCTAGGACTGTATTC
>NW_017323813.1:0-281 GCF_000935625.1 Nanorana parkeri | reverse complement strand
AAAAAATTAAAAAGTTTATAAAAAAGAAATAAAAATAAAATGTAAAAAAAATTGAAAAAGTTCAAATAAAAAAAAATTTGGTTTCGGTTTTGGCCTGACTTTTTTTTTGCAGTTTTTTTAACTGCACTATTCCTGCTTGTATGTAAACAGTCATCAATGCCTGTTTAAAAATGTTGACAGTTTCTCACGGAGCAGGGCTAACATGCCATGTTACATTGAAGAAGCTCCCAGCCGGCCGTTGTAATTAGGCGGTTAAGGTAGGCAGCTGACCTGGTTTTTTT
>NW_017323812.1:0-281 GCF_000935625.1 Nanorana parkeri | reverse complement strand
TACCCAATTTTTTGGTAAAATATAAAAGACGGGGTTACGTCCGGTAAAGAGGCCACAAACATGTCAAGCCTTAAAATTGCGCACGCGCACGAAACCTCAAAAAAAATACATTACCCAAAATTGGCCACAGACGATGCATTAAAAGCTTTTACCGCACATCACTTTAGTGTTATCAGTGATTGATGGCCCTACAATTTATTGCTCTCACTGCGACGTTCGCGGCAACATGTAATATATCTGACGCTAGGGCTGCAACAACTAATCGACATAATCGATTATAA
>NW_017323811.1:0-281 GCF_000935625.1 Nanorana parkeri | reverse complement strand
CCTGCTGTGTGTGTATGTATATATATATATATATATATATCTCAGGATCATGTATGTCTCTGTATTAGATCACATGGATATAGTGTACAATCCCCATCTGTGATCTAACATTGTATACAGTGCACTCTGTCATGCCTATCCTCCTCCTATATACCAGGCATAGTACACAGAACACCAATCCATCCTCAACCTGCGGCCTGTATTCCCCATATCATCCCTCCGTCAATCCAGGCCCTATCTCCGCCATCCTATGTAACTGAATCCTATCAGAGGGCTCATCT
>NW_017323810.1:0-281 GCF_000935625.1 Nanorana parkeri | reverse complement strand
AAAATGAATGCTAAAATTCGAATCCTTAAAATAATTGATGACGAGCAAGAATATTGATACTCGGTCTGAATGTGTACATATTTGATTTCGTTTTGACAGTTATAATTTGTACACATGTATGTTTTGTGTTATCATTACCTGTTTTGTACTCACAAGAGGCACTTTTTATTTAAAGTTTTGAAACTGTTTTGTGGTTATGACATGCACTTGTGTCATTTAAATGATGCTGTACAATAAATGTGTCTTTTCTAAAAAATGTGCCTTGCCCTCATTTGATGTAA
>NW_017323809.1:0-281 GCF_000935625.1 Nanorana parkeri | reverse complement strand
CACTACTCGCACAGCCATTCGTTCTGTGTTGTTCTGTGCGAAGAACAAACTTTCTTGTTATTTTTTCTTTGTAAGGCAAGTGTATTTTTTTAAACTTTAGATTTTTATTTGGTTTATATGCATATAAGACAATGCTTTGTACATTCATAATGAACAAGCAGATACATTAACACACATAACACATCTATCAGACATCAAATTAGTTATATCGCCTGAAATCTTCTTTACATTCCATCTACTGTGTTTCCCCGAAAATAAGACCTAGCGCTATCTTCAGGGAT
>NW_017323808.1:0-281 GCF_000935625.1 Nanorana parkeri | reverse complement strand
CCCTATAGAGGGAGGTTGCACAGGCATGCCAACTCCTCCAGTATGCCATTGCCAGAAGGTTTGCCGTGCCTCCCGGCGCAGTCTCCGGAGCGTGGAGGAGATTCCGGGACACAGGAGAGCTGGGCCGGGCCGGAGAAGTTCCTCAACCAATCAGCAGGGCCGGTATCTGCTCCTCTGTGCGCTGCCAGACCCCTACACCATGACCTCCAGCAGGCCACCGGTGTCAATGTCTCTGACCAGTCAGAAACAGACTTCATGAGGGTGGCCTGAGGGCCCGACGT
>NW_017323807.1:0-281 GCF_000935625.1 Nanorana parkeri | reverse complement strand
GGGTTGTAGGGGGGTATACCTTAGTTGGTGGAGGGGTTGTACCTTACCAGGAGACGGGGGAGACCTCAGTAGGTGGTGGGGGCACATCCTGCCTGGGTGGAGGAGGGGTCAGTCTCATCAGCCAGAGGGACCCTCAGTGTGGACATAGAAGAGTAGAATGTTCTGCAGGTTACAGTGCGAGTCAACTCTTCAGACTGGCTGGAGGATCTCCAATGTGGACGGAGAGCCGGGCCTGTGTACCGGAGGGGAGACTGAGGAAATGCTTCCTCCTGCCTGCAGCA
>NW_017323806.1:0-281 GCF_000935625.1 Nanorana parkeri | reverse complement strand
ATATATATATATATGAACTTTCTTAACTGGCAAAAGATTTGTATTTCTGCCCGACCAGTGCTGAAATATACATAGTCCATCCACTTAGTGACATGACTCTTCTCTGCTGCAGTTAAGCAACACATATAGGTTACCTTACCATATCCCAAGCCTGTGAGTGGTCAATAAATGAGCAGCAATAAACTGATGAGGTCTTCCTTCTGCTCCATTCTCCTGTAAGCATGTTGCTTGTCAACCCAAGTGACTGCAACACTAAATACTGTTTTGAACAAGCTCTTTTT
>NW_017323805.1:0-281 GCF_000935625.1 Nanorana parkeri | reverse complement strand
TGGTCCGGCGGGGGGACCGTCATTTCGCCCTGCATAGGCCGGATCAACTGCCGCTGTTGTTCTCCCTGTTGGGGTGTGACCCCGTTCCGGTGCAGAATTGGCTGACCCCATTCCCAGACCGGGTGGACCCCCCACCGAGTAGTCAGAGACCCAGGAGACAGAGATCCCGTAGACCGCGAAGGGACCGAAGCCGGGATCCAAGCGGACCTGCAGCCAGAGAGGACTAATCTCGCTTACCTATCAGCTGTGATGTGGACTACCACAGTGGACATCCGCTGAGT
>NW_017323804.1:0-281 GCF_000935625.1 Nanorana parkeri | reverse complement strand
CCGCTCGCGCCCCGGCGAGGGCGTTTTGCGCGCCGGGGGGGGCGGCCACGTTGGGGCTGACCTGATTACATATGTTGATGTGATTTAATGTTTAATGCGATTAGAAATGCTCAGCTTTCCCGGGGTTACGTCTGATGATCCGGTCTCCTCATTGTTGGAGGATCGACATGGGGGGTGGGGGGGCCCCTTAGCCCCTGCTCCTCCATGGGTTGGGAGTCGTACCTCTTGGGAAAACGCACCAAAAAAGGACCGGAGGGGGATCTCGCCATTCAGGAGAGGAA
>NW_017323803.1:0-281 GCF_000935625.1 Nanorana parkeri | reverse complement strand
GGATAGCTGGCAGTGGTGGCGGAGGGAGGGGGGCACTTGAATGTATCAAAGACTTCAATTTTTCAAACTTTCCTGATCACCCAGTGGGGAGGTGGGTAGGTCTGCGTTGGGGGTGGGGGGGCGCGTGGGAGCAGGAGCGGGAAAGGATGATTATCGCCCACCCGCCCTTATGTGTCTGCCGTCTGGCTGACACATGAGGGCGGCCAGCAAGTAGCTAGATATATTGCCTACATGTTCTAAAGCTCATTTCTGGAGCTGCTGCTTGTAATCAGATAGTAGTT
>NW_017323802.1:0-281 GCF_000935625.1 Nanorana parkeri | reverse complement strand
TTACCTTGTTTGCACAGGGCCATTTTCCTCATACACTGCCTAGTCCAGCCGAAATACATGGTAACAGGAAAGATGTTAGCCAGCTTGAAAAATATTACAGTGATGGCAAACATCCCAAGGAGGGCTGGTTCTGGTGGTGCTAGCAGGGTCTATGTCAGGGCTGGTTCTTGTGTTTCCGGCAGGGTGCACGTCAGGGCTGGCTCCAGGGTTTCCAGCAAGGAGCACATCAGGTCCGGTTCTAGCGGTGGTAGCCGGGTGATAGATACGGGTGGTTCTGGAGG
>NW_017323801.1:0-281 GCF_000935625.1 Nanorana parkeri | reverse complement strand
GGGTCATCAATTTCGGTGTCCTGGTCAATTCCACAATACAAAGGGAAAGGAACTTTCTGGAGCCCTAAATCAGATATCGGGCCCCCAAAACAAAGATGAGGGGCCCTAAGGGGTCATTACACCAAAGAAACCCCTTCTAGTCTCTCCGATACATTGTATATCATTCTCTATGTCTCTATAGCGGCTCCGTGTCCCGCGTATCTATAGCGGCTCCGTGTACCTATAGCGGGTCCATGTCCAGTGTCTCTATAGCGGGTCCGTGTCTCTATAGCGGGTCCGTG
>NW_017323800.1:0-281 GCF_000935625.1 Nanorana parkeri | reverse complement strand
AGCTGACCTTATCACGTCTAATGCAGGTCCATGATCTCCAGGTTTCCAAGGACAGCTGACCTTATCACGTCTAATGCAGGTCCATGATCTCCAGTGTTACAAGGATAGCTGACCTTATCACGTCTAATGCAGGTCCATGATCTCCAGTGTTCCAAGGATAGCTGACCTTATCACGCCTAATGCAGGTCCATGATTTCTTTTTTTATTGTTAAAGGGAAATATCAGGGGTCTGTTTAGACCCCTGATACTTCACTGAAGCCCCAAGGAGTAAAGTTAAGAAA
>NW_017323799.1:0-281 GCF_000935625.1 Nanorana parkeri | reverse complement strand
CGTATGGATATAGGGAACATTACTATTTCGGATCATGCCCCTATATCACTTCTCTTAGATCTGGGTATAACCCCCCCGGGACCATGGCAATGGAGACTGAACGACTCTTTGCTGGAGGAGCCTGAGTTCGCTGATTCTCTAGAGCAGGACCTTTCCCTGTTTTTCGGGGAAAACACGACTCCAGATTCGTCACCATACATTATCTGGGAAGCGCACACGACTACTGTCCGGGGCTTCCTCATTGCTCAAGGTTCCAAGATCAAAAAACAGAGGACGAGAGA
>NW_017323798.1:0-281 GCF_000935625.1 Nanorana parkeri | reverse complement strand
CCATTTATTCTACAGAAGGGGACTCGCCAGGGCTGCCCATTGCCCCCTCTACTTTTTAACATTGCATTGGAACCCTTATCTAGGTCACTCTCATCACCATTCGCATTCAAAGGTCTTCAGATTGGCACTCAGGAAATAAAAATTGCCATGTTTGCAGATGACATCATTCTCTTACTTTCCCACCCCAGGACCCAAATCCCAACTGTGTTTGAACTCATAAATCGATACGGTACCTTCTCTGGTCTAAAAATTAATATGGAGAAGAGTGAGTTAATGTATAT
>NW_017323797.1:0-281 GCF_000935625.1 Nanorana parkeri | reverse complement strand
CAAGAGAGGTTTTTAGAACAGAGTGCAGCTGAAAAAGGGGGAGTCGGAGAGTTAAATATCAATATAAAATTGTTTTATTAAATATACAAAGCGAAAAATATTATAGTGATATACATTAATGACTGCACAGTAGAAACCCACTGACCCCACACCGTTAAAAATGATTATTGCAATAATCCAGTCGTGCAGAACAACACACAAACATTTAAGGAGCTTACTGATCAATATTATCAATATCAGCAGGTGGTCCTCAATTGCGAGGAAACAGCACAGGGACTAAA
>NW_017323796.1:0-281 GCF_000935625.1 Nanorana parkeri | reverse complement strand
AAGGTCTGCTCTAAGATAGGCATCAGTGATTCTCTAAAATGTTTGTAGAAGGTGCCTGTGTATCCATCCGGGCCAGGGCTTTTACCGGGGGGAAGAGACTGTATTATTGTCAGTATTTCCTCCTGGGTAAAGGGACGGCTAAGTTCGTTTTTTGCTTCCTCTGACACGACAGGGAGAGGGGTAGATTGGATATATTGGGTAATATCTGAATGTGATGGGGGAGATGTGTGGGAGGAAGTGTTTTTGTTAAGATTATAGAGCTCCGAGTAGTAGGTGTGGAA
>NW_017323795.1:0-281 GCF_000935625.1 Nanorana parkeri | reverse complement strand
TGACCTGCTAAGGCTCCGTCATGTAGGAGTTTAACTATTTTGACTGGCAAAGGGGGAGGTATGTACAGTTTGGAGTCTCGGTAGAGGAATCCCTCCTGATCACATTCGAGTCCCTGAGGAATCGTGGATGGGTTGGAAGTTAAGTATTCCTTGAGCTGGGCTTTTAAACTGACAGCAGCAAGGACTATCCTGTCGGGAGAGATTACTGAGGAAGGAGGTTGGGGCGGTTGCTGATTCTCCGATATACGAGAGAGGGCATCCGCCTTTCCGTTCCTTGTGCC
>NW_017323794.1:0-281 GCF_000935625.1 Nanorana parkeri | reverse complement strand
CCTGGATCATGTCCCAGAATTCCCGGCACCACTCACCTCTCGTATTACGGTTATCATCAGTTCTCTCGTCTGTCAGAGAGTGAGGTGGGGGGCACGGTGATGGTCACATGATCAGTAATGCCTGGGCAGTATGACCCTACTGGTTGTCGGGGGTGATCGTATGACCATTGGCCTCGAATTATTTGGGGTGTTTGTTTACGGCCTGTGTCTAGCGGCGGGGAGGTACTATGCTAATGTTGTGTTACGTTCTCTGACCATTGCACTCTATATGTTATATATCT
>NW_017323793.1:0-281 GCF_000935625.1 Nanorana parkeri | reverse complement strand
GGGAATGTTGCTCTGACTCACAACATAGCAGCTCTGCTCTCCAGCAGCAGAGAAGTGTTGCAGAGGGCATGTTGGACCGCTGTACATGCTAGACACAGGGCACAATAACCCTTGCTGCAGTACTTGGTGGCTAAAAAACAAATACATTGTGGTATATTTATTACTGTACATGCGGTGTGACTGCATTAGTAGTAGTTAAAGTAGTATTAAACTCAAACTTTTTTCAGTAATGGATCCAGGTCAAACAAATATACATTGCCCAGCAAAGCATTTCTTTACAT
>NW_017323792.1:0-281 GCF_000935625.1 Nanorana parkeri | reverse complement strand
CATCGTGTAGTTCAGATTTTCCTGCTAGACAGCCATGAGGACAGAGAGGACCCCACCAATATGAAGCCAATAGGAAATGTCCACATTACCAAGCAGTGACATGGGCACTTAAAGAGACTTTGAGCAATATGGTGGGTTCTAGATGCGCACACCATGTAACTAGGTGCATTTGCAGAAGCTTAAAGTGTCACTAAATTCAAGATTTAAATCCTGAAAATGCACACAAGCACCCTAATCATCCATAAAAATGTATCTTATTTGTGTATCACTCGGCTGTAGAT
>NW_017323791.1:0-281 GCF_000935625.1 Nanorana parkeri | reverse complement strand
AAAAAAAACAATTAATATACCTAACACATAGATTAAATGACCTCCCAGTCATATCATTACATCCACATATGCTCTACCATTAAAAAAAACAAAAAACCGTCTCACATCACTAAAATCTATAGCAGATCAGAATCTTGTTTTTTTCCCACCCTCTTTTCCCCCTCCCCTTCCCTTTCCTCCTCTCCCCCCTCTTCTCTCCCCCTCCCGACTATGTCCCCTATAAATATCTAAGGATCTCTGATGAACCCAGATAATCCCTCCAAGGGCTCCACCTCTCCATA
>NW_017323790.1:0-281 GCF_000935625.1 Nanorana parkeri | reverse complement strand
GGGTTATATAGATGGTTAGTGTAAGGGTTAAGGAAGAGTTTGTTTGAAAATTACAGAAAGGGGTAGTGTTAGGGTAACAGGGAGGGTTAGTCAGAGTTCTATAGGGTGGGTTAGTGTGTAGGTTACAGGCAGTCTTGGTATTAGGGTTGAAAAGAGGGCTAGTGTGTGGGATTGGGTTACAGTTTTAGTTGGATGGTTGGTGTTGATGGTTGGGGTTAGTGTCAGGGTTATATGGAGTGTTAGACAAAATGGTTAGTGTTAGGGTTACAGGAAGGGTTGGT
>NW_017323789.1:0-281 GCF_000935625.1 Nanorana parkeri | reverse complement strand
GTCCGGTGACGTCGATGTCCATGACGGCTAACGAAGGGAAGTGGGGAGGAGTCCGGTGACGCCGATGTCCATGACGTCACCGGACTCCTCCCCCCTTGGTTAGCTGACGGAGCCACTTGGGCCGGTGAGTTTGCCCAAGAAACTTTCTGCACGAGCGCCAGCCAAGGTATTGGCCTATACACATACAGCACAGCAATGAAGTAATAAAATGAACTAGCACGTTATTATTCTGAGTTGCCCCATGTGAGATTAATAATGTGCTGGATTAGTGTGATCCTAGT
>NW_017323788.1:0-281 GCF_000935625.1 Nanorana parkeri | reverse complement strand
GTGGGAGATCAGGGTGAATTTAGTCGCCATCATTTACCTTGTTTGGGCGCTCAGATAATGTATCAACCTCATACCACTCAGGAGAAGGAGTCAGGGATGAGCCAGCAGCCGGTACAGCGGTCTCAGAAGGACAACAGGTTGCAAGATCCAAGGAGGGGGAGACAAGAGGGAGAAGTAAATAACATATCTTAAAAACCAATAAAGTAACAAACGTGCAATACCAACAAAAAACAACAAAGAAAGAGTAAGTAATGCATATTGCATCTAACCGTCCCTTAGGA
>NW_017323787.1:0-281 GCF_000935625.1 Nanorana parkeri | reverse complement strand
TACATTACTACTATTGAGTTTATCCCTTGTAATGGCAAAAACATGGTGAGCAACATGGTAACATAGCACTAAACAGTGGCAACACAGGCAAATGGGGATCTCATTTCTTTTTGGCTATCTTCCCCTCTGCAACCTCAGCTTATTCCTGTGTGTGACTTCAGTCATGCTGGTGATGTTACTAATTCAGTCAGTGAGTAAGAGGATGGGCTAGCGGGAACTCCTGGTGTTGGTATTCTCTGGGCCAAATCGAGAGAGTTAAAGTGTATGTATAGCCAAAACTT
>NW_017323786.1:0-281 GCF_000935625.1 Nanorana parkeri | reverse complement strand
ATTCCAAATACTAACAACATACAAAGCCATCCACCACTCTGCACCCAACTAAATCACCAACCTCATGTCAGACCTAAACCGTCCTCTCTACTCCTCCCAAGACCTTCTGTACTCTAGCTCCTTTGTCACTTCCTTGTTACTTCCTCCCATGCTTGCATGCAAGATTACTTTTGGTATCACTTACCCCTCCTTTTAGATTGCAAGCTCTCACAATCAGGGTCCTCCTAAACCTGTTGTATCGAATTGTACAAAATAAATTCTGTATACAAATAATAATTGTT
>NW_017323785.1:0-281 GCF_000935625.1 Nanorana parkeri | reverse complement strand
CAGCTCAAAAGAGGCCCGCATGCAGCCATAGTGAGACCGCACAGTCCTGGGGAGATGTGCGCAACTCTGGTTAGACTCGCACGCAGCCCTGATTAGACTGCATGCAGCCCTGGTGAGACCGCACACAGCCTCTGTGAGACCCTCACACATCCCTGGTGAGGCCCTGCACCTCCTCCTGAGACCTGGCACAGCCCTGGTCAGACCACACAAAGCCCTGGTGCGACCCGGAACATCCTCCTGAGACCCTGCACAGCCCTGGTAAGACCCTGCACAGCCCTGGT
>NW_017323784.1:0-281 GCF_000935625.1 Nanorana parkeri | reverse complement strand
AGTGTGCACAGCATATTAGCACATTATGGCAGACTTACCTGCTAAAGCAATCCCCTTCAGAGCTGTACTTCTCCCTCCAGCACTTCCACCTGCACACTAGCCTTCCACGTTTAAAGTCAGCTACTTTTATTGGTCAGCCCCCCATGACCTAACTCCGATGCATGCACATGGATTTGCAGGGAGAAGGAGGAAGATCTTTTTATGGCACATAACAAGCAAAGGGACTATACAACTTACTGATCTTCACTAAGGGGTCTATTCACAAAGCTGCCGAAGGATCT
>NW_017323783.1:0-281 GCF_000935625.1 Nanorana parkeri | reverse complement strand
GGGGAAAAGCCCTAACCCTATACCGGGTAGTTCTCCTTTAATTACTTTTTTTATGGTGTCAATGTTTTTATTTAATTTTTAACTTTTTTTGTAAATAAGTAACAAAGGGTATGTATCCCTTTCTCCTTCACATAGGATGTAATTATCTGGGGGCCCCATTAGTGGTCTCATCCCTGCATCCCTTGCCGACAGGAAGCTGTCATTTAGTGGTGGCTGAATTGGAGAATTTTTCCAAATCACTTATATTGGCCTAGATTGTTCACTTCTCCGGCCTTCTCCAA
>NW_017323782.1:0-281 GCF_000935625.1 Nanorana parkeri | reverse complement strand
CCATTGGATCAGAATGACAGACAAGCAGCTAGCAATTCCAGGAGAGGTCAGCAATGCCACCCTAAATGTTTATTTCAAACAAGTTGTTTTTTTTTTCATATAGGGACAATGCACTCTATGGAGAAGTATCAGGCAGAGTATAAGAGCAGAAGAATGGCCCACCAACAATAATTTACAAAATATGGCCGTGCTGTGAGCAGAACACATTCTTAAAAAGGAAACTCATGCTGGCAGCGTGCCCAAGCACACAGAGCCTTGATCTATAGAGCTTTCCTAACAAT
>NW_017323781.1:0-281 GCF_000935625.1 Nanorana parkeri | reverse complement strand
TGCTAGGAAGGGAGCGGTACCATCGTTCTAGGGGGAGTGGTCTCAGAGCTTCCCAAGTTGGATTTTTACATCAACAGTACACTGAGGCCACGTGGATTTTGGTTGACCGATCGATGCTGCTGAAAACGGGCGGATCAGATTCAGCGCTCGATCGGCACCTCGCGCCCCCCCTCCGTGTCACGAGGGGACAGGAATAAAATGTTGACAGATTGATTCGGATAAGTACGTGGAATTGTTCTTCCTTTCCTGGTTGGGCTCGTCGTCCGTCTCGTTTCTCAAAA
>NW_017323780.1:0-281 GCF_000935625.1 Nanorana parkeri | reverse complement strand
GTAATACATGAGAACTAGAAAATAAATGTTTCTGATATAATTCTTTATATATATATGTACTTATTTTGTTATTATATTATTATTATGTTAACAGTTTATAAAATATTATTATGTTAACACTTATTTTGTTATTATATTATTATTATTATGTTAACACCTTCACCTCAACTGTAGTAAATGTTGTTGATCGATTGCAACAAATTTGGCATTTACTATAGTTCCTTATTGACGCAAGGTCCGCTAGAGAGAAAGCTTCCGGTCTGCGGCCGCATTCACAAATT
>NW_017323779.1:0-281 GCF_000935625.1 Nanorana parkeri | reverse complement strand
CTAGGTGAACGCTCCGCCCCTCCTCTAGGTGAACGCTCCGGTTCTCTCACAGGTCTGCGGGGACTCATGCTCGCCGTCATGTTGGCGGCTCTGATGAGCAGTCTGGCCTCCATCTTTAATAGCAGCAGCACCATCTTCACCATGGACGTGTGGCGGAAGGTGAGGCCGCGCGCTGCGCCGGGGGAGCTGATCCTGGTTGGGAGGTGAGTGACGACATGACGACGGAGATGATTTCTGCGCGTTCACTGTGCGTGTTCACTGTGCGTGTTCACTGTGCGTGT
>NW_017323778.1:0-281 GCF_000935625.1 Nanorana parkeri | reverse complement strand
ATATATAGAGAGAGTGACAGGGGAGATGTTACACCCCACACTCTGTGTATGCAAATACCGGGGAGATTGAAATTCTGTGGTCGGCTGTCACCTGCCAGATACATATAGATTCGGTTGAGTGCAGCGAACCATTCATAGAGTGTGTCACAATTTTTATTATAGATTAAAGATTACCAAGAATATGAGCAGTATGGAGGTCCCCCTGAACAATGTGTATTATCTCATTACCACAAGACACAGATTGTTCACTGTGCTGCTCTGCAAAATAATATATATATATA
>NW_017323777.1:0-281 GCF_000935625.1 Nanorana parkeri | reverse complement strand
TACCGTTGTTGAAAGCATGGTCCACCATCATATAAAGCATGATCCACCATTGTCCAGAACATGGTCTACCATATTTAAAAGCATGGTCCATCATTATATAGAGAATTGTCCCCCATTGTCTAGAGCATGGTCCAATGTTGCCAAAACATGATCCACCACTGTCCAGAACATGGTCTACTGTTGTCCAGAGCATGGTTCACCACAATCCAGAGCATGGTCAACCATTGTCCAGAGCATGGTCCACCAGTGTCCAGAACATGGTCTACCATTGTTGAAAGCAT
>NW_017323776.1:0-281 GCF_000935625.1 Nanorana parkeri | reverse complement strand
GAGGGGAAGGCCACAACAGGATTAGTGATGTATAACAGTAAGTCATCAGCGTAGAGGCTGAGCTTAAACTCTCTATCCACAACCAGTATTCCCTGAATGTTCGGATTAAGGCAGAGTGCCGCCGCCAGATGTTCCATGGCCATAATATACAAGTACGGCGACAAAGGGCATCCCTGTCGTGTGCCATTGCAAATGTCAACAGGGTGTGACAAAATGCCATTAATCCGAATCCTCGCAGATGTATAAGGCGAGTATTTTGGAGAGGAGAGAGGAGGGAATCC
>NW_017323775.1:0-281 GCF_000935625.1 Nanorana parkeri | reverse complement strand
TGCAGTGTGACAGACTTCACAGGTGAAATGTGTTTTCTGCCAGGCCAGCTGGTGCCCCCTCCCCATCTCTGCGCCCGCGGCAGGAACACCGTCGCCCCCCCGGTTGTTACGCCACTGCTAACCCCTATGCCGTTGGCAGCACTAGGGGTCCCCGGTTCAAATCCTGGTCATTTGGGTACTGCCCTGAGGGACATGAATCAATGCAAAAAACACTTTTAATAAATACTGTTTTTAAAGGATCAGTGATCTTAACATTGCTTAAAGTGAAACAATAAAAATGA
>NW_017323774.1:0-281 GCF_000935625.1 Nanorana parkeri | reverse complement strand
TACTATTTCCATTAGCGCAAGTTAGTTTGGTTCACTATAATTCAACAGCCTTACCATTTCTAATCCAATTCTAATCTTAACTGAAAAGAACACCACATAACATTATTATATTTACAGCATAAAATAAAAAAAACAAACCAAACAGCTAAAATGGGACTTAAACTAACAACTTCACCATTACTGTGCTTTAAGCAAAAAGCGAACCAAACTTCATAAAAAAGTGGGAACTCTTTTAAAGGTGAACTATGGGGTAAGTGTTTTTCCCCTTAGTTCTCCTAAGG
>NW_017323773.1:0-281 GCF_000935625.1 Nanorana parkeri | reverse complement strand
AGCTGATGAAGCAGATCTCTGCTTCATCAGCTTCTTCAGCAAACATCAAACTTTTTGGATGTTCTAAAGTTCGAATTCGAACAGAACTCGGGCCTGTTCGGCCCATCACGACTGCTGAGTGCATCTAATCAATAATATTCCCTAGTTAGATGTTTAGAATCGTTTTGCTGATGGGTTCCAGATAAGCATCTGCATAGCCCTAATAAAGGCCAGCATCTTTCTCCTTTGTTTCTGCATAGCTCTGCCTACATTTTGCGTGTCCTGGTGCAGAGTGCAGAGCG
>NW_017323772.1:0-281 GCF_000935625.1 Nanorana parkeri | reverse complement strand
GCGTTTGTAGTGGAACGGAACGCTGGCAAAGTTTTGCCAAGAGTTCGATCGCCCTGCGGGCGTGGAAGTGGTGCCAATGAATACAATGCAACGACACGCCCCCTCACGCCGCTAAACGCGGGGGGGAAGTTTCACAGCGATCGTGGTGCGTTCCAGCAGCTACCGCTCTGGAATGCACATGCTTTTGGTGTGAACAAGGCCTTAACAAGTTTTATTAAACACTTTAAATGTTTTAAATAGCTTTTTTAGATGTCCAGAGGTCCAGGTGTGGAGAAGGACGG
>NW_017323771.1:0-281 GCF_000935625.1 Nanorana parkeri | reverse complement strand
GAGATGTGCCAACACAGTTCAGGAGCGGCAGGGATGACGGTTCACCAGCACTGGAATAATAGAAGATTAAAGTCTGGAGTGGGCTGAGGGGTCCGTGAAACAAATGGTTGCTGAGGACTGTGTATGTCACTCATTCCTTTATCATTGAACACAATTAAAGCCTATTCTGGACACCGATGGACCGGCATCTTTATCTTTTAATTTCTTTCCCTTACATTGTTGGTCAATGGTAATTGGAATCTCCATACATTGGTGGCCAGTGGGAAGAGGGATCCTCCATA
>NW_017323770.1:0-281 GCF_000935625.1 Nanorana parkeri | reverse complement strand
CTGGCGACGTACACTGTACGTCAGTCACGAAGGGGTTAAAGCTCAACTCCAGGATGCACTTCACTTGCCGCCCACCCCTCCCCTTTCATGCCCCACAAATCTACCTCTAATCTAAAATCCCTTATTTACTGACCTTACGCCGCAGTCATGTGATGCCGCAGTCGGTCTTTCTTTTGCTTCCTGTTTGGGTCCTTTTTTGAGCGTCAACAGCACCTACATGCAGGCCCGGATTTCCCACAAGGCCTCCGAGGCCCGGCCTTGGGGCGGCAGAGCGCCTCGGG
>NW_017323769.1:0-281 GCF_000935625.1 Nanorana parkeri | reverse complement strand
TAATGTGCCTGCGTTCTGGGTGCGGGCAATTGCACTGCGGGCGGTGGGAGTGGCTGCAATTCCATTGACCTCAATGCACTACCACGCCCACTCCCGCCCCTGAATGCAGGGAGCCGGCTGGCTTGCCTTCCAGAGGCCGAACGCTCTGGAGTGCAGATTTGTGGTGTGAACCAGTCCAGAGAGAGAGACAGCAGAGAGAGAAAGAGAGAGAGAGAGAGAGAGGCAGTAGTCCCAGTAACAATTTTTTTTTCAAAAATGTTTTATTAACTTTTAGCAATCTT
>NW_017323768.1:0-281 GCF_000935625.1 Nanorana parkeri | reverse complement strand
TGCAGTGGGGCTACCCCTGCACTACAAGGGTTAAGTGCTCATTCAGTCTAGGGGGGCAAACATAAAGCAATAAAGGTGGTATGGGAGGATACAGAAGGGGTAAGATCTTACAAGCCATTAGGGGATAAGGGAGGATACAGAATAGGGAAGATCTTACAAGACATTAGGGGATAAGGGAAGATACAGAAGGGGGGAGATCTTACAAGCCATTAGGGGATAAGGGAAGATACAGAAAGGGGGAGATCTTACAAGCCATTAGGGGATAAGGGAGGATACAGAAG
>NW_017323767.1:0-281 GCF_000935625.1 Nanorana parkeri | reverse complement strand
TCTCTGTACAGAGGAGCTTACACTCTAATGTCCCACCCCCATAGATCCCTATAATACTGTATTCTTCCTTTGTCATGGAGGATTGGGTCTCGTTCTTCCTCCTCTATCCCGAGTCCTGTATTGTGGCTGATGGGGGGAAGTCGGGAGCTCTACTGAATTTACCGCAAGAATGTGCTGATGAATCAGAGGGAAATGATGTGGAATACAGCAAGAGGCGAGAAGAGATCCAGAGAATAATATTCAGCAGCTAGAGATCCCGACATACACACACAGACCTTCCA
>NW_017323766.1:0-281 GCF_000935625.1 Nanorana parkeri | reverse complement strand
TAAAAGTGTAATTTTATAAGATAATTTAAGAGGGTGGGTTTGGGGCGAAGTTAAGGCCGAGGCAGGGTTGGGGTTAGGTGGGACAACTGGTGGCGAGTAACTCTTAAGGCCTGGCTAGTAGCTCAGGACTTGAAATTTTGAGCCCTGGTATAATGCATTTAATACATCAGCCTTCTCCAGGTCATAAATAACATGAACCAACATAAAATGAAACTGATAAAAGGACAATTAACACGGGTTAGATTTAAACACGGGTAAATATCGGAAATATACACTGATGA
>NW_017323765.1:0-281 GCF_000935625.1 Nanorana parkeri | reverse complement strand
GGATTCAAAGTCCAGAGTGCTAACCGTTACACCATGGAACCAACTGTTGCTAATGATTCATGACATACAGATTTAACTTTCAGAAGTATTCCGTATTTTCTTCAAAGGATACATATTACACAGTACAACATTAGACCTTAAGAAACAACAACAATCAAGAAAGAAAAAAAACAAAAGATTAAAACAGAAGTTTAGTATTCAGGATAAGCAATTGGATTGAATTTGGTCGATTTTGGTTGGGGTGGAGTAAGGACTATAGTCTACCTACTTTTCTCACATTA
>NW_017323764.1:0-281 GCF_000935625.1 Nanorana parkeri | reverse complement strand
AATTTGTACCACAGTAAATCCCAGCAGATTGATGCTATTAATGCCCAGAAATTTAGTAATACAGTTGTTCCCACAGTACTTTCTCTGCAATCAGTAGACATGTGCACCAGCAAATAATTAGTGTAGTTTCGCTCCGTTTTGATTCGTATTTTGCATTATTTAGTTTTTCGGATTTGAGTCAATTTCGTTTCATTTTTGTTTCGTTTGTTCGTGGCAGCAAAGTGACATTTGAGGGGAAACATTTTTTTTTTTTAGTCTGCAGAAGATGACCCTTAAGGTCT
>NW_017323763.1:0-281 GCF_000935625.1 Nanorana parkeri | reverse complement strand
GCGTACACCACAATATGGTGCACGTGTATGTTATATGTGTGAGTGGGGGTTTGTGCTTTTTATATTAGTAGTTAATTCATTTTTTTACACATTTTTAATTTATTTTTTAATAATTTATTTTTTTACAATTTCTTATTTATGTTGTCATTTAAATTTTATTTCTTTTACTGTTAGGGGGGGGGCGTTCCGGTGAAATATCTGGGGATATCTGACATTTCACTTTCGAAGTAGAAACATTTATTTTTTTGCAGCCTCTGTTCTAAATGAATGGAAAGCACTCA
>NW_017323762.1:0-281 GCF_000935625.1 Nanorana parkeri | reverse complement strand
CGGCCTTCGGCAGCTTTGTGAATAACCCTGTCTATCTTCAAGGGGGCCACATTGTGTTTACTGAGGGCTGCATCATGTCTACTGAAGGCTGCACCTACTTTATTCCAGAAGCATTCGTGGCAGTTCAGAATGTAACATTTTAGAAAAAATGCAATTTGCCGTATTTATTCTCAGAGAAAGGATGCATAAAATGTTATCTGAAGAATTTCATTGCAATATTATTTAGGAAATTGTAACATATCAACTGGAGAACAGCCTGGGGCAAATCCTCTTTTTTTTTT
>NW_017323761.1:0-281 GCF_000935625.1 Nanorana parkeri | reverse complement strand
TTATATCATGGGTGGGACACTGTCAAGAAGAATCACTGTCAATAACTTATTGAAAACTTTTTTGCTTGCAGTCTTTTAGCCTAAAGCTTCCTGCCTCCAGCTGGTGCCCAGCAGGGAGTGTTAGAAATGCTGCACACAACTGATGGTAAAAGTGTCCATAATCAAGCCTCACACAGATTGAAACTCAAATTCTGCTTCTGAATTTCAGGAAAAAGATGTGAGGAACAGCGAATTCTGCACGGAGAATCTGCTCATTTCTGTACTTGAACTTTTCTTTGCTG
>NW_017323760.1:0-281 GCF_000935625.1 Nanorana parkeri | reverse complement strand
AGTGGCCAATAGTGTATCTTTATCACTAATATCTATAATTCCAGTCAGTAAGTTTAGCATATCTCTACTGTCTTTAAGGAAGGCTTCCGTTTTGGTTACTAGAGGTTGCAAATAGTAGTCGATATATTCCCCCAATCTAGCAGTGAGTGAGTCTATTCCGCTGATAATAGGTCTTCCAGGTGGTTTCTCCTTATTTTTATGAATTTTGGGGAGGAAATATATAGTAGGCACTTTACACACCGATGGTAAAAGATAATCTTTCTCTTTTTTGGTTAGTAATT
>NW_017323759.1:0-281 GCF_000935625.1 Nanorana parkeri | reverse complement strand
GTAATTATTATTACTTATTATTTTTTACTTTTATTTATGTATTTATTTTGTTATCAATTGTTTTTTTTTCACTTAACTTTATTGCTACCACACAGGAACTAACAAGTTAATGTGTGATAGCATTTGGAGGTGACATGTTCTCTTTATTGAACCTGTCACCTCCAATACAGGAGTTCTAGCACAGCACTCCCCTCTCACTGTCTACACAGAGCGACAGGGTTATTTTTAACCCTGCCGCTTTGCTTACAGCTCTCCATTCTGAAGGCGGCGGCGAGGATGGA
>NW_017323758.1:0-281 GCF_000935625.1 Nanorana parkeri | reverse complement strand
CCCCCCCACTCTTCCTTATTGGAGGAATTCTTATTGTGGGTACTTCTTAAGTGAAACTTTTCTCCAAAGATTTTAGAAGGTTCTAGCAATATTTTTCTAGTTGAGTGTGGAGAAACCTATTACCCTATCACACACTGTTAGTTAATTAATATGTTCGTTTACTTATTGATTGCATACGTGTTCGCACAATTCTATGCTGGTTGTCTTAACTTGTTAATGGTTGTTTTTGTCTTTATGCTCCAGTCTCATTCCATGGTCTCAGGAAGGGCAGATGGCAATCT
>NW_017323757.1:0-281 GCF_000935625.1 Nanorana parkeri | reverse complement strand
TATGGTAAAGCCGAATGTCTGGGAGGCCTACCCCTCCTCTATCCTTGGGTAGGATCCATAGGCGGTATGCCAACCTTGGTCTCTGTCGCGCCCAGATGAAGAATACAAACAGCCGTCTCATCTGGGTGAAAAAATTGGGTGGTAGATGGATCGGCAATGTCTGGAGCAGATACAAGATCCTCGGGAGAGTCGTCATTTTAAGGGAGGCACAGCGACCAAACCAAGTGAGAGTCAGTTCCTGCCACCTGGTCAGATCCTGTTTGACAGTGCCTAGCAATGGG
>NW_017323756.1:0-281 GCF_000935625.1 Nanorana parkeri | reverse complement strand
GTGTGGCACATCTCCCACACACATAATTCATACCCAAGGCAGAAGTACCAAACCCACAATTCAACATCACTATATGCACATATAAAAGAAAACATGTTGGGAGATGTGTAAACAGACATCACTTCCAGTTATTACGGAGTAAATAGACTCATGCCAATCAGGAAGTGAATCGGAATTTCACATGGGATAACACCACATGGGATCTGATAAACAGAGTGAACCCAGTCCTTATTGCACATGGCAAAATATCAAACACACATATTACCTGTTGAAGATAACCA
>NW_017323755.1:0-282 GCF_000935625.1 Nanorana parkeri | reverse complement strand
CCGAGTGATACACAAATAAGATACATTTTTATCAATAGTTAAGGTACTTGAAAGCTTCCGATTTAACTCCTGAAATTAGTGTCACTTTAATATTAAGAAACAATATTAGTGCTGCAGCTCTCTCTCTCTCTCTCCACCCCCACCAACTAATCGATTAGTTGGTTGCAGCCCTAAACAATATTTCATATTTACCACAATTAAATAAAAATTATTTTTCAATCATTATTTTTAGAGTGGAGCCTAAGGCCTCATTCACACAGGGTAGAGTGGGGCCGTACAGAT
>NW_017323754.1:0-282 GCF_000935625.1 Nanorana parkeri | reverse complement strand
CTATCTGACCTCCGTCCTCCCCTTCAGTCTTCTACCTGAGCGGGAAACCGCGGCGGTTGTCTGGGATACGAGGACGCTTATCTGCAGAGGAAAGAACCTCGAAGCGTCACATGGTTACCATACCAATGCGCCGCGCCAACACGCATGCGCCCTCTGGCTACCACAGGCCCCGCCCCCATGAAGTTCGGCAGGACTGCGCGACTTCATTCCTTTTTAATTCAGCATCTGATATTGGCGCCGGCGATGCCCCATTGACGGGTGAAGACTGGTGATCTTAATGGG
>NW_017323753.1:0-282 GCF_000935625.1 Nanorana parkeri | reverse complement strand
ATTGTTAAAGCTTTGTTTCCACATTAACTTTATTACTTTTTTTTTTCCATAACAGTTTTTATTTTGAAAAAGGATTGACAGTACAATCTGATATAAAAAATAAAGAATAGAGAAAAAAATCAAATAAAAACACATACATAAATTTCAATCATCTCAAGGTGATATGACACAATAATCGTTCGTATTCCATTCTTATATAGTACCCTCATTTGTACACTTCATGAGTTTGTAGTTAGATTAGTTTAGAAAGTCCTGGAGCAAAAGGCAAAAGAATAGGCGAAA
>NW_017323752.1:0-282 GCF_000935625.1 Nanorana parkeri | reverse complement strand
TCATTATCAATTCATTATTTTTGTCTTTTTTTCTCCCCCGGCAGTAAATTTAAACCGGCAAATTCCTTCACGGTCTCCAAAGTTACCGGTAAGTGTGGCGGCAAAACTGTGATCTTCAAGTCACATTCTACAAGTCAGAAGTAATTCATGTTTTGGGGTTTATATACTTTTTTTCTGGTCAATTTTTTTTTTTTTTTGTTAAAGGAGAACTATGGAGGTCAGGGCTTTTCCCCCCATAGTCCTCCTTAGGGTAACGGGAGGACACGAACTAGCGTCCTCCCG
>NW_017323751.1:0-282 GCF_000935625.1 Nanorana parkeri | reverse complement strand
ACCCCTTTATCTTTTGGAAGTGGTGTGCAGCTGCAGAACATTGCTGAATGGTGTGCGAGGGGAATGGACCCTGGAGGAGTAAGTACCTGTGAGCTGGAGCTCAGGATTGCAATGGATTAGGAGCTTAATCTTTTTAGAATAATATGGTTTACATGGTAATGAACTTTGTAATTCACTTTTAAAGTGAAAGTAATGCTTCAAAAAATGCTGATTGACATGCTTTATGTGATAGAGAAGACTGTGGGGTCTATTCACGAAGCTGCCAAGGGCAGCCGAGTGAAT
>NW_017323750.1:0-282 GCF_000935625.1 Nanorana parkeri | reverse complement strand
GTTAAGAAATCTCAAGGTTAATGGCATCGTTCTCTGCTCCTCAGACTGATACAATGGAAGGATATGAGGCAGTATAGGAAGGGGGAAAGAGTCAGAAAGAATGCACTGCATTGCATGAGTTCTGTCACTGTAGAATAATTGTTGATTGTTGAGATGTGCGTTTGGATTTCGGACGAACTGCCAAATCAGTGAATTTCTGTACAATTCAGCAGTTCATCCGAATCCGAATGACTAGATACCTGAATATACAAATTACTATATATTCGGGCATATAGTAATTCG
>NW_017323749.1:0-282 GCF_000935625.1 Nanorana parkeri | reverse complement strand
CCTGTGCTGAGTTCCCGGGTCTGTACACCCGCTGTGCCCCCTCCAATATTTAACAAAACAAAATGGAGTGAACCTTTAATTTCTCTTACTTAAAAACTCAACTTCCTGTGTGGTTAGTGGGAAAGGAAGTGAGTAGAAATCTTCTGAACTGGGTCAATGACCTCAGCAAAATCCTGACAACGGCTCTCATCCTTCACAACGCTATTGAAACAAAACAAAGAGTTTGGGATGGATTTCCATATTAAGGCCTCATTCACACTGCCGCACGTATACGCGCGTATT
>NW_017323748.1:0-282 GCF_000935625.1 Nanorana parkeri | reverse complement strand
GCTATATGCTGAGAACGCAGGACAGCTCCATAGCAGAGATGGATCCCCGGCAATACTGTCAAGATCCAGCCTGCTGCATGATTGACAGCTGACTCTGCCTCTCTGGAGGCAGAACCAGCTGGGCCTGCCCCCTCCCCGGTCTATTCCTCCAGTCAGCAATGGAGAAACGGTAAGGGTGGGTGGGAAGTCAGCATTCGTTGGTGTGTGTTCGCTGACTTTATTATTAATATAGCCGACGTAAGACAGCTTCTTTGTCACAGGTCAGCTTGAATTATGGGGATG
>NW_017323747.1:0-282 GCF_000935625.1 Nanorana parkeri | reverse complement strand
TGGCTGACTAAATACTTTTTTGCCCCACTGTATATATAGTATATATCTATATCTCATCCCTTTTTAAAACTTATAAACTTAAAGTGACCCTGTCAGGTGATTACAAATGACATATTTGGTATCTATTTATAAAAAATAAAAGAAGGCAACAATTCCATTGTCCAGAGTCTCTGCTTTCATAAATTATACGCCGATCAGCCATAACATTATGACCACCCAGCTAATGCTGAGTATGTCCCCCTTTTCCTGACCCCTCCAGTCATGGACTCCACTAGACCTCTG
>NW_017323746.1:0-282 GCF_000935625.1 Nanorana parkeri | reverse complement strand
GATCACACTGCACCTAACTAACTGATCACACTGCCCCTAACGAACTGATCACACTGCCCCTAACTAACTGATCACACTGAACCTAACTAACTGATCACACTGCACCCAACTAACTGATCACACTGCACCTAACTAACTGATCATACTGCCCCTAACTAACTGATCACACTGCCCCTAACTGATCACACTGCCTCTAACTAACTGATCATACTGCCCCTAACTGATCACACTGCCCCTAACAGATCACACTGCCCTTAACTAACTGATCACACTGCCCCTAAC
>NW_017323745.1:0-282 GCF_000935625.1 Nanorana parkeri | reverse complement strand
TGTGTGGAATCTTATTGATTGTGTGCTATTTATGTGGGATCTGACTGATTGTGCGCTGTCTCTGTAGGATCTTATTGATTGTGTGCTGTCTATGTGGGACCTGACTGATTGTGTGCTGTCTCTGTAGGATCTCTGCAGGATCTTATTGATTGTGTGCTATCTATGTGGGATCTGACTGATTGTGTGCTGTCTCTGTAGGATGTCTGTAAGATCTTAATGATTGTGTGCTGTATATGTAGGACCTGACTGATTGTGTGCTATCGACATGGGATTTGACTGATT
>NW_017323744.1:0-282 GCF_000935625.1 Nanorana parkeri | reverse complement strand
ACAGACTTTGAATATAGAACCCAAGAAAAATCTATAACACATATTACATTTAAGATTTGTTTATATAAAAAGCAAATTTTATCACTCAAAATAGATATAAAAGACGTAGAAATATACATGTATACTAGCTTTTTGAAACCATTATGGTATTCAAAGTATGGTATTATTATTTAAAATACATTTATTATTCCCTTAATAGGTTGAATCAGTTCATGTTTATCCACTTCTTCAGGACTGTTAAAGAGAATCCTTGCTCAAATCTCTATTCTATGTTGATCCCTT
>NW_017323743.1:0-282 GCF_000935625.1 Nanorana parkeri | reverse complement strand
GTGAACCCCACGGGTTGCTCAAATGAAATCCGTATAACGAAGAAACGGCCGCGTTGTCACAGACCGGGGATGCTCATCCGTAGAGGAAAGATCCGCCTAGCGTCAGATGGTAACCATGCCGACGTGCAGCGAAGGTGCGTATGCACCCTCTGGTGACACAGATCAAATAAGAAGCCCCCTGTTTCCTACCCCTCCCCACACATAAAATAAGAAGCCCCCCCTGCCCCACCCACAATGTAAATTAAAACAATGAAGCCCCCTCACCTGCTTGTCTTTCTGCAG
>NW_017323742.1:0-282 GCF_000935625.1 Nanorana parkeri | reverse complement strand
GGAAGGCGGGGCTACAAATCTGGACCTGGAGGGGGTCGCCGGGAGGTCACATTACAGGCTCCTCCCACAATCATGGAGGAGGCGGCAGCATAACCCGACTGTGTGTGACCCGAGTCCCCCATAGAGGAGACATCAGAGAACTCACATGTTATGTTTCTGCAGCTGCTGCACCTTCTTCTGGAGAGCCTGGTTGTGGGCGGTACATTCCGTCACCCTACAGAGGGAGGAGCATAGAATCATTGTATAGAATGTCACCCTATAGAGGGAGGAGAGTATAGAATG
>NW_017323741.1:0-282 GCF_000935625.1 Nanorana parkeri | reverse complement strand
GAAAATGAAAGGGAGAAGCTGATTGGTTGCCATGTACAGCTTCTCCAGATTCTATCTGCTCTTGTTTTGATAAATCCCACTCAGTTTTTTCATTGTGCTAATATTCTAAAACCCATGAATTCTATTTTATAACCATTGAGCCCCTTGAATTTTCATTTGCTGGGTATACTGTGATGAAGAGGAGCCCTTGCCCAGAGTGACCTATTAAATTTCTTGTTTTATATTCCTGAGAGAATAAGGTGAAATCTGACTAATCACGGGGGGCAACATCTCCACTTTTTT
>NW_017323740.1:0-282 GCF_000935625.1 Nanorana parkeri | reverse complement strand
TGGAGAAGCAACGTGGCCTGATTGGGAAACTTTCTCCAAACCAGTTAAAGAAGCAGAAGGTATATGTCAGCAATGTTTTTATGTGTTGAATATTTTCTTGTAGAATGCATGCACTGTTTTAATGTGACATGCGTGCATTGTTTACATATGACTTGCGTGCAGTATTTCCGTGTAACATGCGTGCTATGTGACATGAATGCATGCAGTGTGTAGTGACATGTGCTCATTGTTTTCATGTGAATTGCGTGCAGTGTTTTCATGTCACATGCGTGCAGTGTTTAT
>NW_017323739.1:0-282 GCF_000935625.1 Nanorana parkeri | reverse complement strand
TGAGCGTCTACCAGATCGTTGTAAGCAGACGCGTAATCAGTGAGGAGCGTCTGAGTTCGATCCGTCCGGATATTCAGATCAGCTAGTTGTGATTGGAGCCCAGTGAGAGAGGATTTAAGATCTTGCTGCAATTCTGACCGTAGTGACAGCAGCATATGTTTAATAAATGCTTCAGTCGCTGGGATGTTAGTGGCTGGTAAATCATGTAAAGGGGTTGCACTGTGGCCATAGATTTCTTTTTTTTCTTTTTATTAACTGGTTCTTTCGTTTGGGGTGAGCTTA
>NW_017323738.1:0-282 GCF_000935625.1 Nanorana parkeri | reverse complement strand
AATGGTGAAGGATATGTATGTGACACATTGTATTATAGTTTATTGGTGTTTAGGTTTGTTTGTTGGTGTTTAAGTTATCTATTGATAGAGCGCTGTATTATGGGAATGTAATTGTATCAGTTTGTATGTGTTAGGAATAAAATTCTGTTTATTATATATTTTTATATCTATTTTGTATTAAAATTGTACTACTTTATATATGCATATAAGTTTGTCCGTAGCGCAACTCACTGGTATACATTAGACATGTGCACTGCCAAAAAAATTGTTTCGTTTTAAATT
>NW_017323737.1:0-282 GCF_000935625.1 Nanorana parkeri | reverse complement strand
GCTATGACTTGTGGCTTACTTATTCCACAGCTCCAATGCTGCTAAAGAAACATGGCTAAATACAGCCTAAGCCTCCTCCAGTACACACTGCACACATAGGCTGCGGTCCTTTTACCCCCAAAAAATACTTCTTACTTACTGTACCACAAGTGAGAATTTTACAGACACTCATACACCCTAAGGATCTGCTTGAAAAATTACAATGGACTATGGAGAAAAAGCTAACACTTTATCTAAGCCTACTTTAACCCCTTCATGACTGAGCTTGTTTTCAGTTTCTGT
>NW_017323736.1:0-282 GCF_000935625.1 Nanorana parkeri | reverse complement strand
GGGCGGAGCTAGCTGTCACCGTTAGCTCCGCCCAATTGTTTGTTTTGTCTTCATCTGTCAAAATGCCATTATGCGGCGGGGAGCGGACAGGGCAGCATTTTTTTAAAAATTCTATTTATTTTTTATTGTTTTATTTTTAAATTCGTCGTCGTCGTCGTAGACAACGCTGGACGCCGTGATTGACCCGGGATTACGTCGCTGGATCAATTTTTTTTTTTTATAAAAGATTTGTCGAAAACACGTCTTTAGTTTTTTTTTCAATTAAAGGATTTTATCAAAAGT
>NW_017323735.1:0-282 GCF_000935625.1 Nanorana parkeri | reverse complement strand
TTAAAAATCAGTATGAATTGAACATAGTCAACATAGTAACATAGTAACAGTCATAATGGTTCACGGTCTACCGGTCAGAGTTTTCACAGTGTCTAACTGCAGCCTAACTCTCCGGGGCGTCCCACTAGTGATTGACAGCAGCAAAGGGCGGGTGCAATAGCTGGTTTGCTATTGCAAATTGAAATAGCCAATAGGAATCTAGCAATGCATTACTATGGCAAACCTTTTTTTTCTTTCTTTCTTTGTGACGGCAGTAGAACCGCCGGCCTATAGAAAACAGTT
>NW_017323734.1:0-282 GCF_000935625.1 Nanorana parkeri | reverse complement strand
GAGATTAATACATTAAACAGTTCACACATCCATATACATATGTTGTAATATTAAATTGCTGGTACATATTTTTGGTAAGGCACACACACACACACACATACACACTATCTATCTTGTACTGACAAATAAAACATTCACATTTAATATATTTGCCGAACAGTGCAGAAAATATGTGAGAGGATGTAACATCTTTGCAGTTTTTTTCTTTCCCTCATTTCCCCAGACGTTTAATATTTTATTGTATTTGGCAACAAAATTATTTCTAAGCTTTTGGATTTCCCT
>NW_017323733.1:0-282 GCF_000935625.1 Nanorana parkeri | reverse complement strand
GTCCAGGATATCCAGGATGCAAGTATACCAGCCATATATTGAACTCTATTGCATACCGAAGGCTATTGCATACTATATCAGCTTACTGCATAGGACAGGACATATCTAAGAAACCGCAGACTGCAGACACTTCAATCTATCCCATTAGCCCAGTGATACTAAATCAACGCATGGGGGGTAAGGAAAAGAAGAAAAAGCCACAGCAGCGGCAGGCACCATCGTTACCACCAGCGACTACAAGGAGGAGAAGCTCTTCAACAAAAATTGGATCATACTTTACAG
>NW_017323732.1:0-282 GCF_000935625.1 Nanorana parkeri | reverse complement strand
TTAGACATTTTAATTAGTTTCATGGATTTAAAATAATGTGACTTGTAAAACTCTAAGCCAATATAGTAAAATAACCAACCTTTTATTTAAAATAACACACCCATTTTTTTGATATTTTTATTTTAGTTTATTTAACTTTATGTTTTTTTATTTGTTTGCATTTTTAATTTTGATTTATTTTTCTATTTTTTTACTTTGAATTTTTTTGTCTTTTTCATTTTAGTTTATTTAACTTTATTTATTTTTTAACTTCATTGCTGGGAGCAATAGCCAGCCTGCTAT
>NW_017323731.1:0-282 GCF_000935625.1 Nanorana parkeri | reverse complement strand
AGCTCCATATGCCGTACGTCCTTGGCAGCGAAAGGGTTAACTTCAGGAAGAAGTTTGCGTACCAACTGCTGTATAAACAAGAAAAGTTCAGATTACGAAATAGATTCAGGTATCCCAGAAGTTAAAATATTATTACATCTAGATCGGTCTTCCAGGTCTTTCTAAGCCGAAGTGCAGAAGGACTATGGCTCAGAAAATCCAACATCTAGATCAGCTGAGCCGAAGCTCCAGCAACTCACTCGCTGCTGTTCGCCCCTATTCACATAGGGGCTGAACGGCAGT
>NW_017323730.1:0-282 GCF_000935625.1 Nanorana parkeri | reverse complement strand
GGTTCACCTTCATCACATTCGAAGTGTGCCCACTCTCATTTTTTTATTTTTATAGATCTGTTTAGTAGCAGGTATCTTCTCTTTCTCCTGTCGTATCTTTGACCTTGTGTATTTTATCCTTTGTTTTATTATCACTGTAAAAAGTGGAACGCTGGAGACAATAAATTGCGTTTGATCAACAGTTACAGTACAAATTGCATTCGTTCAAATTAAAGTAGAAGGAGAAATATATACAGTGGTGCCTCGGTTCACGAACGCCTCTGTTCACAAACAATTCGGTTC
>NW_017323729.1:0-282 GCF_000935625.1 Nanorana parkeri | reverse complement strand
TGTTCACTCGGGTGCCCTCGGCAGCTTAGTGAATAGACCCGTAGGTTTATCTACACCTTCAAGAAAGTAAATTCTTCTGGTGAGCAAATAAAGAGTCCTTTGGATTCTTTCATGTTTATACAACACATGTTAATTATGAAAACATTTACAAATAAGTATTAGTAGCAACTCCTTTGTTCCTCAATTTATTACAAATTCATATAAAATTATAATTATCCAAAAAAGTATAGGGAAATGTATAATTTGAGCCTGAATGCTGGGTTAAAAATACCTGTATACAAT
>NW_017323728.1:0-282 GCF_000935625.1 Nanorana parkeri | reverse complement strand
GCAGACTGATGACATCATCTCAGCCTAGGCAAAGTCACTAATTTATAATGATAAGAGGCGGAGCTTTTGTGAACAATGATCCTGTTGCTGTATATTGTGACCTGTCAGCAATGTATATATAGTTACGGAAAGGAAGGGTCAGCACGGTGTGCCAGGCTCTGGTGCATTGCATAGTGTAAATCAGTCTAACAGTGGGAGCTTGCTGACAGGAGCCAATTGGTGTCCTCACTGTGGTGATGCGGAGCCTGTACAACTGTGCAAGACTGAAGGGGAGGACGGAGG
>NW_017323727.1:0-282 GCF_000935625.1 Nanorana parkeri | reverse complement strand
AAAAAAAAACAAAGAGTGAAAATTCATATCAATTATCCACTTAAGTGCAGATGAAATAAACAGTAATGTTTCCACATAATTGGATAATTGAAGTAAACTCTCACCCTCTTTTCAGTGAACATTCTTATTGCCTTTAGTAAATAAGCCTGTCTGAGTCATTGGCCTTGCTTTATTGGAGATTACAAAAAAGACAATCAGTAGTATTGTGAGAATTGTATTCTACTTTAAAAGAAAAAGTAAGGGGGCGTGGCTTGGCGCATGGAGCGGTGAGACGTGCCTCAG
>NW_017323726.1:0-282 GCF_000935625.1 Nanorana parkeri | reverse complement strand
ATTAGATTTAGATCTATTGTATCTGTTTCTGTTGCATGTCATTAGGCTTTTGGTTTATTCTTTTCTGGTCACCTAAATCTTGAATGAAACATTGTGCTAAAGAACAACTCCAGGATTTTCCAAAATGAACCCTTGCAGTCGGGCTACCCCCACACTGCAAAGGTTAACTGCACATTTTCTCTAGGTGACGGATTGAAGAAGAAATAGTCACCCGATCCTTGGTCCAGCCTGGCTGCTAGACTGGCAGTCTAAGTACCCGTTAGGTCATCACGTCTAATACAG
>NW_017323725.1:0-282 GCF_000935625.1 Nanorana parkeri | reverse complement strand
AAGTACATAAAAAATAAAAATCATGTAAACAAGAAGCGTCTCATTATAGGCCCATGCTAGTTGTTTTGTAACATGCACTTACATGAAAAACACAACTTGAATATTTTGGAAAACTTTGGTAGTTAAACACTTGCACCCAAGTTTGTAGGTCCACCTACCATAGTAAGGGACCCTCCCTTTTTTTATTTATTTCACATTGAGGCTAGGTTCACACCTAGGCGGCACCTCACCGCAATTGTGCACGATTCCGCGCCGATTGCCGCGCGGTCAATAGTCTCCAAG
>NW_017323724.1:0-282 GCF_000935625.1 Nanorana parkeri | reverse complement strand
ACGTAACATGTAGTTGTACTACGGATCATTTAACCCATTCACATAAGCAGTGCAGAATTGTAAATCTATTGCTGCAGTGCATTCTATATGTACTGTCTATGTATGAATGCACTGCAGCAGTAGATCACACAAAAAACTAAGCCCAGGCCCCGTCTTACTCACTGTTGCCTCGATCGCGGTGCCTCACGATTTTTCTCACAAGTGAGGATGTCATCGGCATTGAGCTGGAGAGGAGCGTCGGGTCAATGCTGCTCCGGTGGGCGGCGCTCCAGGTGGGGTCCT
>NW_017323723.1:0-282 GCF_000935625.1 Nanorana parkeri | reverse complement strand
TCCACAACACTGCCCCAGGCTATATCTCCAACGTCATCTCAGAGTTTAACCTTAATTGTCCTTTCCATTGGTCCGAAGACCTCTTTCTCTCTATCTCTCTTGTCACCACCTCCCATGCTCACCTCCAAGACTTCTCTTGATTTTATCCCATGCCCTGGAACTCCTTTCCTTAAAACTGTCTGGCTAGCTCCTATTCCGCCTGCCTTTAGTTGATTCCTATTGCAATAGCCAATAGCAAACTAGGTATTGCACCCACCCACTGCTGCTGTCAATCAGCAGAGG
>NW_017323722.1:0-282 GCF_000935625.1 Nanorana parkeri | reverse complement strand
GGTAATTCCATTTTCCCAAATTCACCTGGGAAAGTAGAATTGTCTTTTAAATATATTTAAAATGTTATTAATTTCAAACAGAATTAGTTGACTTGATGAGGGCAAGATCGAATGTTCTGATGAACGATTCAGAACCAACGTTCGAATAAAATTCTGAAAGTGCACAACCAGCTTCACTGCCTGGTGCCATCTTCCTTTTCACACCACTATTGTGACAAATTTTGATGGACTCATTCTTTAGGCCAGTGGTTCTCAACCCTTCTAGGGCCGGGACCCCTTGGT
>NW_017323721.1:0-282 GCF_000935625.1 Nanorana parkeri | reverse complement strand
CTTACGTCGGTGGCTTTCTCCCTTCTGCTATAAGCTCATGGACTTATATAAGAAGGGTCCCCCCTTCTTATATCGCTGCAGCTGGCAGAGGGGCGGAGAAGGGAGCTGTCATCCAGGATGCCCAAGCATTGTGCAGAGAGGAGCAGTGAGCAGCGAGGAGAGCAAAGACGCTGTCATCCTCAGGATGAAACGGACAGGATGAAACAGACGGCTCCGTGCGTGACTGAGCGTAGGATTGCTAAAATATCTGTGATATTTACTGATCCTCTGTGTGCAGAGCAA
>NW_017323720.1:0-282 GCF_000935625.1 Nanorana parkeri | reverse complement strand
AGCTGAGCGGCTCAGTCGAGCCGAATGCATATGCTTCGGCTTGACTGAGCTGCAGTGAAACCCGAAGGGGGCCGACGGGCAGGCCATTGGCCGTCCGAAAGCCTCGCAACTGACAACTGGGCGGAGTGAGTTTTCCTTTAGTGTTAAATATTATTATTATATTTTTATACTTTATAAGGTAAGAAAATACAAACATGAATTGGGTTTACCACATTTATAGTATAGTACAAAAAGTGAATTCTCTTTTGGTGTTAGATTTTCCCCCAGGAAACCTGCATTATT
>NW_017323719.1:0-282 GCF_000935625.1 Nanorana parkeri | reverse complement strand
CAGACTGCTACAGCAATCTCACCGTTATGCTGTGCTTTGCTGTACAGGGATTGCAAGTCAAAATCAGGTTTAAACAAATGCATTAATGGATACAGAGCTGCAACAGTTTGTAATGATAACATATATTGTATAGGAACTTGCAGGTTCTACTTACCTGAGTGCGTGCGCTGATTTCAGTAACTGTGGCTCAGTTCTTTCCTTTATTTTTCAGGGTTTTACTTTGGGATAGGGAATGGTGGAAATAACCCTGGTTTCTACAATGGTGGGTATAACAGACCCGGT
>NW_017323718.1:0-282 GCF_000935625.1 Nanorana parkeri | reverse complement strand
GTCAGAAGTCCATAGGGTGGTTTACGCGATGGTTTAGTTGCAGCGCATACCTCGCACGTGACTACGTAGTTGTAGATGGTGTCGGACATGCCTGGCCACCAAAACCGCCGTTTGACCAGATCTATCGTTTTAGTGACTCCCGGGTGCCCGGCTAGAGGGTTATCATGCATGAGGCGGAGTACCGTGGTTTGCAACGAGGGGGGTATGTATAGCCTCTCTCCTTTGAAGGAAAGACCCTCCACTCCTTGGGAGAGCCCAGCAGGAAGAGGGGACTCTGGTTTG
>NW_017323717.1:0-282 GCF_000935625.1 Nanorana parkeri | reverse complement strand
GTAGTGTGACAACAATGATGTGCCCTCAGTGCCAAGATGGCGCCCGGCCAGGACCTGGAGGACATCCTGAGTGTTCAAGGGCCCATCCCTCCACACCTTCATTACTCTGCTTCAGACTCCAGGGAGCCAGTAAATTAACAACATAATAGAGGGACAGAGAGGAGGATAGGGGTATAATTGAGGGACAGAGGGGGGATTGGGGGTATAATAAAGGGACGGAGGGGGGATTGGGGTATAATAAAGGGACAGAGGGAGGATTGGGGTATAATAGAGGGACAGAGG
>NW_017323716.1:0-282 GCF_000935625.1 Nanorana parkeri | reverse complement strand
GGTCCCCCCATACAGAGGGTCCCCCCATACAGAGGGTCCCCAGTCACCTTCCGGGGTTCATCGGGTGATCACTGAGGGAGATCCAATGGCATCACGTGAGGTCTTCATGATGAGACTTAGAATTGGAGGGACCCAACACCATCACTGGGGGGCATTAGGATGGGACGGCTCTTCAAGGAACAAGTCTTCTGAGGCCACGCCTCCGTCTACCTGCCAGGAATCAGAAGGTCCAACTAAAAGCGTTAGACTGACCACCCCGGGGGGTCCCCTTCCTGTCCTCAT
>NW_017323715.1:0-282 GCF_000935625.1 Nanorana parkeri | reverse complement strand
ATTTTCAACCTTGCCATGGAACCCTTGGCAGAAACTATTAGGTCCCATACCCAAATTTCGGGATTCCAATTTAATCATCGCATACATAAGATCAGTCTATTTGCAGATGACATTCTACTACTTATTTCAAACCCGGAGACTTCCCTGGCTGCGGTGTCAGCAGTGCTAGAATCTTTCAGCGCAGTATCGTACTACAAAACTAACAATTCGAAATCCCTGATCTTAGACTTGGGAATACCAGTGGCTAGTAGAATGATCTTGCAATCACACTTTCCATACCAA
>NW_017323714.1:0-282 GCF_000935625.1 Nanorana parkeri | reverse complement strand
TCGATTATAATCGATTATGTCGATTAGTTGTTGCAGCCCCACTCCGAGCCCCGTGGCATTCCATCCCCCGTCCAAGTCCTATGCCCCCGATATCTCCATCGGAGTGGAAGTGATCTTTGCTGGGTCCTCACACTCTATACATGTATAGAGTGTGAGGACCCAGCAAAGATCACTTCCACTCCGATGGAGATATCGGGGGCATAGGACTTGGACGGGGGATGGAATGCCACGGGGCTCGGAGTGGGGCTGCAACAACTAATCGACATAATCGATTATAATCGA
>NW_017323713.1:0-282 GCF_000935625.1 Nanorana parkeri | reverse complement strand
AACTGAAGAGAGAAGCTGATTGGTTGTCATGGTCAACTGCTGCAGATTTTGTCTGTTCCACTTTTGATATTTTCCCCTCATTGTCTTTACTTATATTTTTAGGACAAGAAAAGCAGAATATTTTTTACATTTTTAGGTACATATAAAATACTGCCTATGAATATGTTATGGAGCTCTAGGCTCCAGGATCATTTTTGTGGCTTTGCTGAAAAGGCTGATTACAGACCTTAGTTAGCTCAAGTTTAAGGTGCCCATACACTTTACAACCCTCGCAAGACTTTT
>NW_017323712.1:0-282 GCF_000935625.1 Nanorana parkeri | reverse complement strand
TGTTGGTTGTCTAGAATCACACTGTGAGTCAGTGTGCATTTAGGATCCATTCTGAAAAAAGGTATGCTGGTCCTAACTTTTGGTTGAATTAGAAATTCAGTCAGGCTTTCTCATTCCATTACTCTAAATGTTTAGTGAGTTCCCAACTTGTCATGCAGTGAGCCACACGTTAGCACTTGGACTGCCTCAAATGCCTATCCACTATGCATGCATTTTTCAAAAACCCCTACACATTTGAAATGCAAGGGATACTGTTGGTTGTCTAGAATCACACTGTGAGTC
>NW_017323711.1:0-282 GCF_000935625.1 Nanorana parkeri | reverse complement strand
CCCGTGTAATATTTATTTCATTTTAAAAATGTTTTAAATTAGCGAGTTCCCATCGGAGTCGCCATCATCGCTGAGACATCAACAATATTTGTATGATTAAGCCCGGGGGGATAAGACGATAATAATAAGACAATTCGTGTGTGAAATGCATCACAGACATAATCCACGACAGAGTATATTTAGGTCCCTTTACAATGGCGTCTCTTCACTGATCCGCACAGCACGTCTGTACATTCTTCAGGTCACTTAATATCCACATAATAATAATATCCTTTACAATTG
>NW_017323710.1:0-282 GCF_000935625.1 Nanorana parkeri | reverse complement strand
TTAAATGGGGGGCCCTAAAAGGACCCGCAAATCTGCCTTCTTCTATTTCCTTCCAAATCTTCTCTTTAGCAACAACATAGAATTCATTCACCGATTTTTAAATTCTGTACTATCTGACAACCTACACCTTTTGAAACTAGGTATATTAAAACCGAACTTAAAACCGTCAATGTGGAACTGGGCCTTCACCTGATCTGGGTATAGGAGTAGCCAAGGTAGCATTTTTTCCAGCCTCACAGGAGTGCAGGCTTTTGTAAAAAATATCCTTTTGTGATGACGGTG
>NW_017323709.1:0-282 GCF_000935625.1 Nanorana parkeri | reverse complement strand
AATGTGACTTTCACCAAACATTCTCTGGCAGAGAATCCCACTGTCATTTAAAACACATGGGCCCGAAAGATTCTCCTGCGGAGAATGTTTGCTAAATGTCAGATTCGCTGCTTTACAAATACAGCCTCCTCGGTGGTTTTATTTCTCACTGTGAGCAGGATTGATACAAAGTGATGAGATGCCGAGGAGATCCGTTATTATAAAGTGTATATAGATCATCGTACGATTCCACCACGGGAATACACGAGCGCTTTCACCGTTCCCCGATAGAGAGTTTCAGGG
>NW_017323708.1:0-283 GCF_000935625.1 Nanorana parkeri | reverse complement strand
TATATATATTTTTTCACCGTTACCCAAGACCTGATATCTCCCTTCTAAACCACAGAGAGCCTGAGTAATTTAGAATTCTCTGATAATAAGATCGTTACATCTTAATAGAGTGAAGCGCTTCACGGTGTGCCTTTAACCCACATTTAACCCATGGTTATCCACACGCATGTTTTCATTTACTAGCCGTATGCAGTCATTTATATGTGTGTCTGTAACGATCGCGGCTGCGCTCCTCGATGGAGCGCAACCGCAAGGCGGAAGTAAGCCGCCGATGCGTTCCAGC
>NW_017323707.1:0-283 GCF_000935625.1 Nanorana parkeri | reverse complement strand
GTGTGAAAATCACACGCACCTGGTGCGTGCGTGCGTGTGTTAGGTTAGTAAATCACCCCCAATGAGTTGCATGGCGTTGCTGGTAATAGTCAGCAGTTTTCCAAATGCTGGACAACCAGAGCATGTACATAAGTTACACATGGTTGTATCCATTTTGCAAGGTACATGTGTTATATGGTTTAATGTTCACATTTCACTTTATAAGATTTATGACAGTTATTAAGAATAAAAGGCCAATAGCAGTTCTGTTCATAAGGAATATAAAGGTATAAAAGCTGAAGTG
>NW_017323706.1:0-283 GCF_000935625.1 Nanorana parkeri | reverse complement strand
TCTCTCCTGGCTGTCTCTCCTCTCTCTCTCTCTCTCCTTGCTGTCTCTCTTCGCTCTCGCCTGTATATTCTGCAAAAATAAATAAATTGCTGCACAGTACTGGAGTTTTGGGGTTTTGCTTTAAGAAAATGTGCCCCCCTTACCATCCGGTCTTGAATTGTATTGTAATGTCTTCCTTACATTGTAAAGCGCTGCGCACACTGTTGGCGCTCTATAAATACGATGTAATAATAATAATAATAAACCCTAATCAGCTCACCTCCCGGGTGAAATGGTCCAGGGC
>NW_017323705.1:0-283 GCF_000935625.1 Nanorana parkeri | reverse complement strand
GATTCCACTCTCTTCTCTTTCTCCGGATCGGCTCCCAGCAAAAAGCTTCTATCGCGTGACGCGTTGGGATCTCAGTAGGTTTCTGCGGCAGATTTTTTTTCCTCCTCTCTCTCTTCTTTCCTTTCTTTTTGTTTTTGTTTTTTTGTTTGTCTGATTTCAATGCTGTTTGGAATCTCTTTTCCTTTGTGAAGAGTCCTATTGTCCTCCCTTTTTTTTTTTTCCCCCTTCTATGTCCTTTCTTATGGATGAATTGTTTCTTTTTTTTTGGCTTTTTTGCTTGTTT
>NW_017323704.1:0-283 GCF_000935625.1 Nanorana parkeri | reverse complement strand
CCATCATCCGCCTCTCCTGTGTTCTCTCTGCTCCTCCCCCTCGTCTTCTGCTCCTCCCATCATCCGCCTCTCCTGTGTTCTCTCTGCTCCTCCCCCTCGTCTTCTGCTCCTCCCATCATCCGCCTCTCCTGTGTTCTCTCTGCTCCTCCCCCTTGTCCTAAGCTCCTCCCCCTCGTCCTCTGCTCCTCCCATCATCCGGCTCTCCTGTGTTCTCTCCGCTCCAGTATTTGCAAGCGATGCATCCGGAAGATGGACCATCACTGCCCGTGGGTCAACAACTGCA
>NW_017323703.1:0-283 GCF_000935625.1 Nanorana parkeri | reverse complement strand
GATTTCCTGTGATTATCGTACGATTATCGCAAGGTGTGTGGTCACCTATAGATGCATTGCTTCTGGTTCAGACAATTATCGTTGATATATTTGGGGTATAGTGCCATCACACAAGGGGTTAAATACCTAATACCAGTCATACTACTTCCTGTTCTGGTAACAACCCATAATTTGGAATTTTCTTTTATTTTCAGTGATAACGGCCACAACAGGAAGTGAGGGAAATCCCTCTGAAGCGAGGCAAATTCCTGGTGGTCAGCAGGGTCACCAGAACTAGTGTCCC
>NW_017323702.1:0-283 GCF_000935625.1 Nanorana parkeri | reverse complement strand
TTGTAGCCTTAGGTGGCTGAGATGCCCAGGACGGAGCTACCTCGGTGATCCCTACTTTCATATCTTGTATTGACATTTGCTCAGGGGCGATCCGCTGGCTGTTATCGTTATTACCATTATTGCATTTGTTGTTTTCAGTGTCTTCTGTGTAGCTTTTTGGTTTACCATGTATCAACGCTTTCATTCTACTCAGATAATGTTTATAGTGTACGTACACCTTATGTGAATGGGACCATTGCACCTTACCAACATTGCTGTATCTGAGAGATGCACAGACCACAGG
>NW_017323701.1:0-283 GCF_000935625.1 Nanorana parkeri | reverse complement strand
TGTCCTCGGGATGAATCTTCCGGGCTTCGGATGTTTGGGGTTTGTTGATGGATTCTCCGGAATGTCTCAGATCAGAGGAGACGCGGCTGTCCTACATGAAGACTCTTCCAGGTCCCCCCCCAGTCCTCCTGACCAGCAGAGGAACATGGAAGGAAGAGAGCCTGGATGGTGGGGGTGGGGTGAGGACACACATATGCGGAGGTCAGCGGTTGCTCCCCTCCCCCGTTGGCTGGTGGTCACCTCCAGTGTGCCGCCTCGGCGCTGTGGTTGCAGGACGTCCTCG
>NW_017323700.1:1945-2194 GCF_000935625.1 Nanorana parkeri | reverse complement strand
GATTCCACATTTCTTGAAGGACTTCACAATCACCTCTTGTTGGACACCATACCATTTACATTTTGCAGAGTATGACAGCCGCTCACCGGTACCGGTATTTACCAGTATTTTTTCTGAAATTTTTATGGGCTCAGAATGATCCGACATTACCGCTCCCTGTCGTATCTGGGGCACTGCCTACACGCTCTCGTCATCAGAGGACGTCGGGTACCTAATGCTGGGCACACACCTTACAACCATCGCAAGACT
>NW_017323700.1:0-283 GCF_000935625.1 Nanorana parkeri | reverse complement strand
TGTGACAATGAGACTGTCACAGGTCGGCTCTATAGATGTGGAAGTGAAAGAATACATACCGGCGCTCGCTCACTTCTCGATTCATCTCCCTGCAGAGAGCCGTGACTGTCAGTCATCTCAAGACAAAGTCACTGCGCTGAAAAAAACTTACAACTTATACATAATTATACATAAACAATACAGTGCCTAGTGATGGCCCCAACATAATATGCAACCTCCCCTAAATCCAATACATCCTCAAAACTGCATGTGCAATGTTTTGTGATCCAGATCACATGTGCAA
>NW_017323699.1:0-283 GCF_000935625.1 Nanorana parkeri | reverse complement strand
TCCGCCCAGCTGTCATTTGCGGATCTTACGGCCGGCCTTCAGCTGAACGCACATGCTCCGGCTCGACTGAGCCGTAGTGACACCCGAAGCGTGGAGGGCGGGCGGCCGACTGATCTCCGCGTCAATGACGGCTGATGGAAATGGAAAATGCTACAATTGCTACAAGGGAGAAGTCTTCCAGGGGGCAATTTTAGGGGGTTATTCACAAAGGAGCCGAAGGATCCCGCCGTAGCTGCAGCTGATCCTTTGACTCTCTTCGGCCGCCGGAGCCCTTCGGTTCAGT
>NW_017323698.1:0-283 GCF_000935625.1 Nanorana parkeri | reverse complement strand
CTAGATTGCACCACCTCCCCAGGTCTCAAAAAAACATAAAAAGCCAAATAGATAGCGGCTTTGAGTACTAAACTATTCACCATGCCAAAGAAAAAAGGAAAGTACATCAGATAATTTACGGAAAACATCACCTTAATTGGGCAATCGGATTGACTTAACCTTGGTCGATGGTCGATCAGGATCTTGGAGAGATAGGAAATGCTGCACACCTACCAGGTATAACCGGATGGTATTATAGGATAAGGACTAGTGATGGGCCGAACACCCCCGTGTTCGGTTCGAA
>NW_017323697.1:0-283 GCF_000935625.1 Nanorana parkeri | reverse complement strand
TGATACGATTACATGCAGTTACAAAAACAATCACTCTCCCTCTATACATGATTGTGTATCCAGGGAGAGTGATTGATTCCTAACTGCATGTAATCCTTGACATATGATTATATACTATGTGCAGGCGTTTACATGCAGCAGCTGCCACCCGATCATTGACTTGAATGGCTGACAGTTGCTGCATGTAAATGCCAGATTAGGGATCCCTGTGCAGGAAAACGCAAGTTTATGACACAGGAATACCTAATCGCACCTGAAATATAGGTGTGAATGGGGCCTAATA
>NW_017323696.1:0-283 GCF_000935625.1 Nanorana parkeri | reverse complement strand
ATGGTGACTGGTTATGTGAAACACATATGAAACTTTGTATCATTTGTCTAAATATTATACACACAGGTTACATTTGCAACACACTAAGGTTTCCCACTATCACTATGCTTATTTATTTAATTATTTATATATACACTCATGAAGGTTGCAGCTAATTGATCTCACTCACATGCACTGACATTGTCGAAATTCAATACACATTATAGACTAAACACAGGGACTTTTTGGATTGGAACACACCTAATACTTGACTGGCTCACACTAACTGAAAAAGGCAAATATG
>NW_017323695.1:0-283 GCF_000935625.1 Nanorana parkeri | reverse complement strand
TATTCCCGCCAGAAATAAACCTCACAGTGCTGGGTCAGAGAGCAGAGGTCAGAGGGCGTGACCCCACAGGGTACAGGCAACCCGAACCGTGTCACCACCCGCCACTGACATCACCAGCCTGTGACATTCCACACCAGCAGCACGGTACAGAGTGGTGTCTATAGTTACCATCAACGTCAATACTCACATGTGTAACAGTATGGTAGCCCCTCCCCCCACTAACACACCTGATACCACATTACTCCCCAACCTACTCCAACTCTCCTACAGTCCCCAACCTACT
>NW_017323694.1:0-283 GCF_000935625.1 Nanorana parkeri | reverse complement strand
TCGTTGGAATACCCATCTGGTCCTGGTGACTTACCATTGGCAGAACCTTTGCACAATTTCCTCCATTTAAAATGTCGCCATTAAGCTGGTCTAGATCCTCCGCCTCAATTTTGGGTAAGGATACAGATCCTAAAAAGGTTTCACCCATTCCCATGTCTATTGGCATGGTTGAGTATAGCTTACGGTAAAATTGTGCGAAGATTTGATTAATGTTCTTTGGGTCAGAGGTTATAGTTCCCTGTTCAGAGCGAAGGGAGGAAATATGTGACCTTTGGACCCGTTG
>NW_017323693.1:0-283 GCF_000935625.1 Nanorana parkeri | reverse complement strand
GGTGACACCATTGGAGGGGTGACACCAAAATTACTTACAGTGTGCAAAGCCCACCCGAGAGTGCACACAGCCTACATGAGAGTCCGCGTAGCCACCTGAGAGCCTGCATAGCCCACCTGAGAGTCCACAAAGCCCAGCTGAGATTTCACATAGCACCCACATGGCCCACTGGGGAGCACACACAGCCCACCTCAGAGAACAATAACCCACCTGAGAGCGTGCATAGCCCATCTAAGAGCCCGCACAGCCCACTTGAGAGTACACACAGCCCACTTGAGAGTAC
>NW_017323692.1:0-283 GCF_000935625.1 Nanorana parkeri | reverse complement strand
TTGCCGGAATCTGTCAGAATGCCATTCTGCGGCGGGAGTTCATTGCGAGCGGACGGCTGGCGTCGTTTTTAAAAAAATATTTCAATAAATTTTTTCTTGTTTTATATTTTATTTCGTCAAGTCGTCATCATCGTGGACAATGGTGGACATCGTGATTGACCATAGGATCCATTTTTAATTTTTTTTTATTAACAATAAAATACTTGTCAAAAACCTTTGTTGTGTTTTTATTTCAATTCAAAGATTTTTTAATAAAAGTCTGGACTTTTTATTTACATTTATT
>NW_017323691.1:0-283 GCF_000935625.1 Nanorana parkeri | reverse complement strand
ACAGCCATGCCAGTTTTGGAGCAGTGAAACTAAACCTAGTTCATCACCGGAAAGAATCTGCCGTAATCAGTTAAGGGAATGGCCTCTTCCATGAAGCATAATCGATCAGGTGTTTTGCTCATGATACAACCCCTTTAAACTGGAATAGGTCATTCTTTTTTTAATGTTTGACTTGTGCAATGCCCTGGACGTTGCAGTTGTTTTAAGGAATGGCCCTTCCATGAAGCCTAATCACTCAGGCATTTGTTTCTTGATACAGACCCTTTAAACTGGAATAGGTAAT
>NW_017323690.1:0-283 GCF_000935625.1 Nanorana parkeri | reverse complement strand
GAAATACAGTCCATTCTTTGCAGCAAAACACAAAACTTCATCACATTAGTCAGTACTTTCCGGTACTCCAGTGTAATATCCTTTTCAGCACCAAATGCAGCGTTCAATCCTCCAGTTCACCTAGCTGGGTAACAGTCTGACACACATAAAGCCAGGCTTCTTTTTAAACACTTGCAATCATGGGCTACACCTGTGATTACCAAACTGCAAGCACAAAACTTGGACTGGACTGACTCTATGACCATCAATCTATGCTTTTGGGGGACTTACCAAGGAGTCAATT
>NW_017323689.1:0-283 GCF_000935625.1 Nanorana parkeri | reverse complement strand
GTGTGTTATCTCGGGTGATCTGCATGCAAATACATAGAAAGCTCACTCCTCCAGACTGATACCCATCAAAGCATTTACATATTAGCATAATCCTTCCAAGAGCCACCCACTGCTTGCCCCAAGTCTAAGGGCTCTTGAGAGGAGTACTGTGGCAGGGAGCTGTGATGTGTTGAGATAGCTATGTATAGCACCGCGCCTGTGCCTAGCCATGATCTCTGATCGCTTCTCGGCCTTTTGGCTACGATCAAGTGTAGTATCCGTTCTTATCAGTTGTTGGAGGGGA
>NW_017323688.1:0-283 GCF_000935625.1 Nanorana parkeri | reverse complement strand
CGTGTGATATGATGTATATACTTCTCATACATGCGTGTGATGTGATGTGAATAATATATTTGATGTTTTATAGATTTGGGGAGTTTTTTCTCCTGAAGACGCAGATTTAAATATCTGGGAAATGTGTTGGGAATCCGTCCCCCTCCCCCCGCGAGTATCGGCTGGATTGCTACCTTCATATCAGTGAATGATGTATTGGTAATCAATACAGACGATCAAGAAGTGTTCGGGGTCATTGGAGGTGAGTTGTGCTTTGTGCAATACATACAACAGTATATTTGCT
>NW_017323687.1:0-283 GCF_000935625.1 Nanorana parkeri | reverse complement strand
CTACAGCCGAGTGACACACAAATAAGATACATTTTTGTTTAAGGTTTAGTGTCACTTTAAGATACAAGTCTCTGCTTACCTGACCAAGCAGAGGAATCATCTGTTTGCACTTCCTTGTCAGCCTTTTCTGATTGATTACGCTCATGGATTTCTTTACATAATTCTTCTACCTGCCAAACACAAATAGGAGCAAAACAAACATACTTTAATCCATGGACATTATGCAAGCTAGGGCATTAACATGCTGTCTGGCCGTTGTAATTAAACGGCCGGACAGCGGCTT
>NW_017323686.1:0-283 GCF_000935625.1 Nanorana parkeri | reverse complement strand
GGGAACCTCTGGGGAGCGGACCGAGTAATGCGTCACTAATGTGCTCAGCGCGGCCGGCTAACAGCTGGAGACCAGGTTGTGGGAGCGGAGCGCATGGAGCCGCATGGAGTGTGTATCGCAGCTTCCTTATCTGTGTGCTTCAGAGATGAGATTCAGGCCCCCAGTTTTTCGGGGGTTGGGCTCCGCCCCTTAGTCCCAGGGAAGGGAACTCTTAAGGCCTCAGCCCACCAAGACATTACAGGCAATTTCATGCTCCCAACTTTGTGGGAGGAGTTTGGGGAGG
>NW_017323685.1:0-283 GCF_000935625.1 Nanorana parkeri | reverse complement strand
TCCTCTATGCGCCTATCCCATTTTTTGCACACTATAACACCAGTGCAGGACATGACGAGACCTCTCACGACCTATGAGCAGATATGTACACAGACTGACTCCCCCCGTCACACGCTCTCCTTTTGTTATCAGCAACTCCTCCAGTCTCCAGAACCCCCACACCTGTGGTTTATGTCCAGATGGGAGGAAGACCTACAGATTACTTTCACTCAGGAAGCACTGACCAAGCTACTCACTCTCTCCTACAGATCTTCCATCAGTAATAGGTACCAGGAGACAGGTT
>NW_017323684.1:0-283 GCF_000935625.1 Nanorana parkeri | reverse complement strand
GGAGGAGTGGGGGTGGCAGTGAAGGAGCGGGGATGGCAGTGAAGGAGTGGCAATAGTGATGGAGGAACGGGGATGGTGGTGAAGGAACAGAGATACTGATGGAGGAAAGGGGATGATGGTGGAGGAGTGGGGATAGTGGTGAAGGAATCGGGATGATGGTGGAGGAGTGGGGGTGGCAATGAAGGAGCGGGGATGATGGTGGAGGAGTGGGGGTGGCAGTGAAGGAGTGGGGGTGGCAGTGAAGGAGTGGGGATGGTGGTGAAGGAGCAGGGATATTGGTGAA
>NW_017323683.1:0-283 GCF_000935625.1 Nanorana parkeri | reverse complement strand
AATCGACAGACTTCGCTTCTTTGCCCTGGACAGGGTCCACCTACCTAGGCGTGGGGGGGACTGGGACAAATCACTCTTACAGAGAGAGTGTAGATGGATTCATCAAACTGAGTCTAATGAGACCCAGGGCTTAATGACATGATTAATTTTAGTTGCTACCTTTGAACTATACGACACACCAAACATGATGTTTCTTGCTAGACAAATTTAAATGTATTTACATTTTAATATCCTTGTTTTTTGGTATATAATTATGATGTTTTCACACTGATCATTTTTTGAT
>NW_017323682.1:0-283 GCF_000935625.1 Nanorana parkeri | reverse complement strand
ATGTGTTGTTGTCTGTGAATTTAAAATAAAAGAATTTGTAAATATAGTCATGATATGAGAAATATGATGGATGTGGTAAATATTAGGGATGCACCGATACCAAGTACCGTACTTGGTACAAGTTCAAGTAGAGATACTTTTCCAGCTCCAAGACTACTGTAGACTAGAGACAAATTCAAAAGTTAGGAGGCGGCTGTCATTTGTAAGGAGCACACGGAGCTGCTGGGATTTGTACATCTCGATTTTATTGTATGATTTTGTTTTTATAAATATATATATGGGA
>NW_017323681.1:0-283 GCF_000935625.1 Nanorana parkeri | reverse complement strand
GCTGACATCGTTATGTTTAGTTTCCTTGTTGCATCGGAATTGATCCTTTAGCAACCCAGAGAAACCGTTGGTTTTTAAAAAAATAATGGAAAAGATGGTTATCAAAAAAGGGACTAGGTCCCATATAAAAATAAAAAGAGGATGAAAACAGAAAAAGGTTGGCATTACTTATATTTCTGTGGTTTTTATTTTCATGATGGAATCGGAGGGAATTTGTCGTCTAAGAGCGATTTAGTTCACAGGAACATGTTTAACCTCTTGCCGTCCGCCCGTAGTAAAAAAA
>NW_017323680.1:0-283 GCF_000935625.1 Nanorana parkeri | reverse complement strand
TATGGAGAAGGAGGAGAGGAGAAGCAGAGAAACATGATTTCTACAAACATTCCATTATTGCCGTGTTGCGGGCTCAGCACATTATCTTCATTATGGGAAGTAATGCGGTGCCGGGCGATAAGGGGCCTCCAATACACAGATCTACAGATACAATGTAGGAGGTAATCAGTGTGTGTGACATAGTATGAGCTCACACTGTGCTATGACCATTGTGTGTCTACAGAGCAATACACACAATTCACTATATACACTGAGTGGGCAGATTATTATATACACTGAGTGG
>NW_017323679.1:0-283 GCF_000935625.1 Nanorana parkeri | reverse complement strand
ACAGACTTTGAATATAGAACCCAAGAAAAATCTATAACACACATTACATGTAAGACTTGTTTATATAAAAAGCACATTTTATCACTCTAAATAGATATAAAAGATGTAGAAATATACATGTATACTAGCTTTTTTTAAACCATTATGGTATTCAAAGTATGGTATTATTATTTCAAATACATTTATTACTCCCTTAATAGGTTGACTCGGTTCATGTTTATCCACTTCTTCAGGACTGTTATAGAGAATCCTTGCTCAAATCTCTATTCTATGTTGATCCCTT
>NW_017323678.1:0-283 GCF_000935625.1 Nanorana parkeri | reverse complement strand
ATACATGCCCCTTGAAATGTCAGTTTCTTTGCTGTTATTATATTAGAGTTTTAATTTATTTGCACGTTGTTTGTGTGTTGAACCTTCTCGTCATATGTAAATAATCCACTTGCATCAATTTTTTCACGCGGATTGTCGTAATTTTACACAGCTTTGTTTATTAGTGTGTAGTTGGTTCACATAGACCGAGCGCAACATATTTGCTTTACATTTATTCACCTATACACATTGTTGCGTCTCGGCCAATCAGGTAGTTAGGCACGCATTCCCAACGCAGTGATTT
>NW_017323677.1:0-283 GCF_000935625.1 Nanorana parkeri | reverse complement strand
GAAAGCACTTACCTCACATGTCACGGTCCTCTCAGCTGAATTAAACTCAAGCAGGTAAAAAAAAAAACACAAACTGCCGTGTGGGACAGCGGCCGGGAACATCCAGACGGGGCCCACTGTACTATTAGGACGGCTGCTGCTCACGGCCGTGTTCACTGCCGGCCCGCCTGCCCGCTTCACTGCTGGCGACCGGCGCAACCCCCTCTCGCTCGTCCGTCCGTCTTTGCCGCTCCATCGGGCCTCCCGCTTGTTACTCCACTGCCGCGGTCGGGGCCCATTCTTC
>NW_017323676.1:0-283 GCF_000935625.1 Nanorana parkeri | reverse complement strand
TCAGAGGTGGCATTCTCCAGCGAAGCCCATAGTTTAGTATCCGTTAACTATATTTCTTTCTACGGTTTGGCAAATTGTAGTCTTAAAAAAGTGTAAAGATTTATTATTGGTGATACAGTTACAATAGTTTACTTGGTTACATATAGAGATACGGTACCGGTATTTCAGTATTGAGTACCAGTACCGATATTTTTTTCCGGTACGCACCGATACCGGAAGCCCCACTCAGGAAGCCAGGTGGCGTGTAATGATTTGCCACCTGGCTTCCTGATTAGCCGGGAAG
>NW_017323675.1:0-283 GCF_000935625.1 Nanorana parkeri | reverse complement strand
AGAGGTTTTAGTTGCACAACTTTTGCAAAACATGTGGAAGACCATTCCTACTTAACCCTTGTGCCGCCACCAGCATCATACATCGGCAGGCCACTGTAAATGGACTCCCAGCAGCTATAGGAAAAAAGGGGGTTCAGTCAGACTGTGAAAAGAGATTTTTTTTACGGTGCACGCAGTGAAAATGTGGAATGCCCTTCCACAGGCAGTGGTATACGCTGATAGCATTGATAAATTCAAGAAAATTCTAGATGAGTTTCTTCTTTCACTACATATACAAGGATAT
>NW_017323674.1:0-283 GCF_000935625.1 Nanorana parkeri | reverse complement strand
GGAAGTACTTCCCAAATCTTAAAAGGGATTTGCCCTCCTTTTCTCTGTTCTACGAGATCAACGAGATCATGGAGGAAGAATGGGCTAGGCCAGATAAAAAGTCCAGTCTGTCCAACCGGTTTGCCAAATTGTACCCATGCAGGCCATCTGACTCAGAGTTGTGGGATACCCCCCCCAAATTAGATGCTGCTCTTCAACGTTTACCGAAGCATATGGTTTTGCCAGTAGACGATTCTGTCTCTTTCAAGGATGGCATGGACCGCCGAATAGAGTCGGATCTTAA
>NW_017323673.1:0-283 GCF_000935625.1 Nanorana parkeri | reverse complement strand
TGGTTCCATAGGTGTTTGTACTTCCTTTGCATCTTGCATATTGAATTGTTTCAAAATGTCTGCAATGTTCTGACTTTGGTTGAGAAGCTAGCTTCCATCTTCTTCCCTCTCTATTTGAATAGTGACTAATGTTCCCTAGCTCTTTGATTTCAAAGTTTTGTATTATTTGGTGACATATTTGACTAAAGTCACCTTCTTGTTCAAAACAGGTTATAATGTCGTCAATGTAAATTAGGATGTAGATCCATCTGTCTTCTTGATTTCTGGAATAAAGACAGGGATC
>NW_017323672.1:0-284 GCF_000935625.1 Nanorana parkeri | reverse complement strand
GAGTGTGAGAGATAATGTATGCCACACCTCTTGGAGAGGGAAGTGGAGAGCTCTTTTAAGTTTCACTGCTCTTAATCCAGGAGTACCTTTTACAAATAATAACAGACAACACACAAAACAGGACAAAACAAGACAACACAAACCAAAACAATACAATAAATAAATAAATGTATAAATAAAAAGTAAATCACAAATGTGGGGACACTCTAGAAGTCTCATCTCTATTTAATGTAATCCTCTTTTTCCAGAAAACCACATATGCTGGGTGAGGCTAGAAATTCCCT
>NW_017323671.1:0-284 GCF_000935625.1 Nanorana parkeri | reverse complement strand
GCTCCCACCATCCCTGTGCTGCCCCCCCGGGTCTGTACACCTTTTACAGTAAGCACAGATCGGCGCTCCGGCTCCTCGGTGGTCTTTTTCGGCCGCCTCTCCTCTTCTCTGTTTTTCTGGAACAACAAGCGGACCGCGCTGCACACGGAGAGGAAAAACAAAGTTCCCTTCTGGGTCTGCTACAGATAAGGAGTCCTATCAGCTTCTGCCATGTGAGAGCTGGAAATAAAGGTTATGAGCGGCCTTTAAATAGCATGCTGGGATATTTAAAGAGGAAGAGATGT
>NW_017323670.1:0-284 GCF_000935625.1 Nanorana parkeri | reverse complement strand
GGATACCCTGCTCCGCATCCACTTCTTCCATGTGCGGGAAATGCTGCTCAAGGCGCTGAGACATCCGACCGACCTTCCCGCCGTCTACGTGAAACTGCAAGTATTCGCGAATCTCTCCCAATTTACTCTGCAACTCCGCAGAAAGCTGGTACCGATCACGAAGGCCCTCAGAGATAACAAAATCCTCTACCGGTGGGGGTTCCCGACAAAGCTCATGATAACTAACATACTGGCAAGTCGTACCACGCAAGAGGGGGCCGAGACCGAACAACTGACCGTAGCCA
>NW_017323669.1:0-284 GCF_000935625.1 Nanorana parkeri | reverse complement strand
ATCTTTAAAGCTGGCACACTAAAACCTCATGGATTGAACGCTGAGTCACTTCAGTAGAGATGGACAGATGGGAGCTGTATTGCATCTGCTGTATTCAAGTACATTGAGGGAATCCCCTGTAGGAATCCTTTATGCTGGCTATTTCTTGCCATTGTGTGAGTACCTGTGCAATAGCCAGCTTGCTATTGGATATTGCAAATTGAAATAGCCAATAGGTATCTAACTATTCAGTCCTAAGCTGTTTTTTTTTTTATTATTCTGACGGCAGCAGCTGTCAGAATACT
>NW_017323668.1:0-284 GCF_000935625.1 Nanorana parkeri | reverse complement strand
CCTCCACCTCCTCTTTCTCCCTCCTCCACCTCCTCTTTCTCCTTCCTCCTCCTCCTCCTCTTTCTCCTTCTTCCTCCTCTTTCTCCTTCTTCCTCCTCTTTCTCCTTCCTCCACCTCCTCCTCTTTCTCCTTCCTCCTCCTCTTTCTCCTTCCTCCTCCTCCACCTCTTTCTCCTTCTTCCTCCTCTTTCTTCTTCTTCCTCCACCTCCTCCTCTTTCTCCTTCTTCTTCCTCCACCTCCTCCTCTTTCTCCTTCTTCCTCCTCCACCTCCTGCTGCTCTGCTG
>NW_017323667.1:0-284 GCF_000935625.1 Nanorana parkeri | reverse complement strand
GAAAAATCTGCAGCAGCCGTCCATCTACTAGCATGGAGAAGGGAGGAGGGGAGACGGGGGGCGCAGTGCCTTGCTGTGCCTGTATGATTGTGCAGACACACACAAGGGTGGGCCATAGGACCCTGCAAGGGACAGGAGCCCCCCTAATACGGAATGTCAGGACCCGTGCTCAGGATCAGCTGCTTCTTCTGGAAACTACAATTTATAAACATGGAGAAGCAGCGTCCATTGTAAGAGATTTCATCAGCCTGGTGACGTTACTGTCACTTTAAGCTCCTCTGGTT
>NW_017323666.1:0-284 GCF_000935625.1 Nanorana parkeri | reverse complement strand
TAATCGAGAAATGAATCGTTAATTTGCACAGCCCTAGTGCAAATGTAAGAAATTGCTCCGGGCAGGAAGTGGTTGAAGCCGGTTTTGTCCTTTTATGAATCGGTATAAAATATAATAATATAGAATTATGATTGAGGACGCGAATGAAAACATCTCCTGAAGCTGTGTCACTGAGGGGTTAATCTGTTGGATATCTCTCATGCGGTCCGTGCGTTGGTCGCAGCGATCCTCCACGTCCTGCGTGGGGAGTGACGGTGTACCAGTCCCGGCAGGCGGGGAGTGCG
>NW_017323665.1:0-284 GCF_000935625.1 Nanorana parkeri | reverse complement strand
GGCTTCAGGAGTGGTCACTTAGCGCTTACCATTATGCTATATTCCCCAAACTATCACAATGGTCACAATGGTCAGAGTGCATGAAGGAAGGGACAGCAGGCTATGGATATGGCCAGTGAGTGGCCTAAAGCAGTGGTACTCAGCCTGTGTAACATCAGGACCCAGATTTTACCTTGGTCATTAAGTCGCACTGCAATTGAACCCATGGCATTGCGGTCTCGCGTGTCCTGGTGCGTGTGATTGAACAGTGGGCGGGAGGTGCGTTTGGGGTGCCATTCAAATGA
>NW_017323664.1:0-284 GCF_000935625.1 Nanorana parkeri | reverse complement strand
GTATTTATAAATTCTTTTGACTACAGTATGTTATTACATTGATGTGAGTTTTAAGTGATGTAGGTCTAGCACCTCTCTAAAACCCCATGATTTTTAAACAGTGGGTGTATATTCTTTTTTTTTTTTTAAATAAGAACTCCGGGCAGAATAAAACGTACCCCTTGCAATGGGGCTACCCTTGCACTGTGCGTGCAGGGTTAGCCCCATTGCAATGGGTACGTTTTATTCTGAACGGAGTTCTCCTTTAAAAAAAAAAAAAGAATATACACCCACTGTTTAAAAAT
>NW_017323663.1:0-284 GCF_000935625.1 Nanorana parkeri | reverse complement strand
TTTGTGATGGAAATATTATTATTATTAATATTCATTGTTGTTTATTAAAGCGATCCGATACATTTACAAAAAAAGTTATTTTCAACAAGGATTTTCACCCTTCACGTATTTTAAAGGTTTGGTTTTTTTTAGTAACTTTGTAGCACAAATCCGATATAAGTTCATGGAGGAAAAAAAGAAACCTCTACCAAATATGTAAATGTAATTAATTACATTTAATTTACCGATATACACTATATTAGCAAAAGTATTGGTACTCTTACTTGATCTTGAAAAAATGGTAT
>NW_017323662.1:0-284 GCF_000935625.1 Nanorana parkeri | reverse complement strand
TGGGTGGAGTCTGCCAGTCTAGAGGATGGTGTGGGTGGAGCTCACTGTAGCCTATAGGTTGGTGGGTGGAGTCAGCCAGTCTAGAGGTAGCTTTGGGTGGAGCCTACTGTAGCCTAAAGGTTGGTGGGTGGAGTCTGTCAGACTAGGGATGGTTGTGGGTGGAGCCTACTGTCGCCCCTGTTAGTGGGTGGAGCCTGTCAGATATGGGATGCTTGTGGGTGGAGCTTGGTGTGAGTGCCCAGCAGGTGTAGGCATGGGATGCATTCTGCTGCAAGATGATTCCG
>NW_017323661.1:0-284 GCF_000935625.1 Nanorana parkeri | reverse complement strand
TTTTGTACAAGGTATCTCGGCAGCCTGCTCGTCCGTCCTCTCCCGGCGCCCCCCCTCCATGCTACATTCCCATCTCCGTCTACCTCTCCTAGCTGGCCACCTCACTCCCCACCATGGTTTTTCAGGTCCCCTGCGCTTCTAGGGGACCTGGGACCGGCGGCACCTGTCGGAATTCAATGCAAACAGTGGCGATTCCTCCATCGACACTCTGTGTTCGATGGAGGAATCGCATCAATTTTTTCCGTTCAGCCTGTGGGTTGAACGAAAAAACTTGATAGGTGTAT
>NW_017323660.1:0-284 GCF_000935625.1 Nanorana parkeri | reverse complement strand
GGGGCCCCCTGAAGCCACAGGGGCCCCAATCCCAGCCAGGATCGACCGAAGAGAGATCAGCTGACAGCTGTGTGAATGGACTCTCAAATATAGGGGGTTGCCATACCTGACTTTCTGTGGAATGCTAGTTACTAACTATGCTATTTAACGGTTAATCTAAAGTTTAGCTTTAAGGTAATCCTTTTGCATTGAAAAATCTAAAATTAAAGAAGGACTCCAGTATTTTTAAAAGATGTCTGGTCCAGACAGTGCTGCCATCAGAGGGGTACGGCCGATACTCATGT
>NW_017323659.1:0-284 GCF_000935625.1 Nanorana parkeri | reverse complement strand
AGGACATTAGAGTGTCAGCTCCTCTGTACAGAGACTGATGTACCACTCTTCGGGTAACTATTAGTGATTTTATATATCACCTTCACAGTGGATCACAGTGGAGCAACAGCTCTGTGATTTTAAACCACACTCCCCTTGCTAGCAGGACATACCGTATTTTTTGCTCCGTAAGACGCACTTTTTTTGCCCCCAAAAGGCGGGCAAAAATGTCCGTGCGTTTTATGGAGCGGATATTTCCACCAGCTGTCACACACACACGCGTTCAGCGACTCCTGCAGGGTGAT
>NW_017323658.1:0-284 GCF_000935625.1 Nanorana parkeri | reverse complement strand
GTCGCCCTCTTGTACGATGACATCTGCAGAGTGAAATGTACAACAGAGTCTCTGAGGACTTCCATGTGTGACCCGATCACATGCACCCCCTCACCCCGACATCGGGGGGCCCCCCCTACCCGTGTCAGAGCCCCGGGAGCTCCCCGACCTCATGTCGGCTGTTATTTTGTAGTTTTATCTCAGCACCTCCTCCTGTTCCCCCCTCCCCCTCCCTCCTCCTCCATCGGAAGGGGGAGGGGCGCCAGAGTATACAACCCCGTGTGTGCCGGAGGAAGGAAAATCTT
>NW_017323657.1:0-284 GCF_000935625.1 Nanorana parkeri | reverse complement strand
AATGGGTCCAAATGGAACTTGGGGAGTGCAGAATACCCATAAAGGGATTGCCATGGCTCACGGCATCTCTGCCCTCGGCCCTGGTCTTACACCCTACCATTGGGGCGACCCTGCGATCATCTAGGGAGACATTCAGGGTGACACTCATCTCCCCATTCCCATCCCCTATGACTCCAGTACTGGGCGATCCTGATTTTGGCCCGGGCATGGAGGATTCACGACTGAGGGGTCTCCACTCTGCCAACAAATTCCGCCTAGTGGATCTCTTCCATGGGGGGACCGTG
>NW_017323656.1:0-284 GCF_000935625.1 Nanorana parkeri | reverse complement strand
CAGATCGGTTCTCCTGCACATACGATCTGCCCTGGAACAGCCGATAAAGGGTTGGAATGCTTCACCTATTGGCGGTCACACATTCCATCGCCGTAAAACATTGCGGGATTACATTAAAATGTATGACCACGTTTCAACGTGGTCACAAACTTTGATAGAACATCCCCAGTTACATATAGGCAATGGACACACCTCTGCCACACCCCCAGTTATATAGAGGCAATGGACACCCCCCAGTTATAAATAGGCAATGGACACACCTCTACCACACCCCCAGTTATATA
>NW_017323655.1:0-284 GCF_000935625.1 Nanorana parkeri | reverse complement strand
GGTTTCCAGCATACACCATCCGCCCATTTGCTACTGCCATTGGCTCCTGGATGGGAAGCTTCCTGGTCGTCTCGACAACCAGATGGTGGTCCTAGGTTCCCCTGGATATATAATCCAGTCAGAGCCCTGCCTATACGGTGCTATCGCCCTGCCTCTTGTGTTTGGAACTGCTGCCATTTCCTGACCCTTCATCTTAATTCCCGGGTTATTGACCCTTTAGCCTGCCTCCCCATTTTTGCACCTGGCTGCCTGCCTTGACCCAGACTGGACTTGATTATGCTTTT
>NW_017323654.1:0-284 GCF_000935625.1 Nanorana parkeri | reverse complement strand
CATTCAGCTCCTTCAATGACTGCTTCATTGAAACAATTAGAGCAGTCCTCAAGGCACTGGTACATAGTCTGATTATTAATGTTAAAACAGCCATTTAGGATGACCTGGATGTCCCCAGGGTCCTGATAATAATCAGTCACCCCCATTGGGGTCTGTTCTATGACTACTCCTATCCCCGATCCTGATATCCCCAGCACTAATAACCCATCCTCCCGCACTAGCTTCCAAGGCTTCTTGGCTAAAGTACTATTTGCTGTCTCCTTTGTTAGTAGTGCAAAACAGAT
>NW_017323653.1:0-284 GCF_000935625.1 Nanorana parkeri | reverse complement strand
GTTCCATGTTAAATTCTGTTGAACAACCTGAAATTAGAAAAGATACACTCGGGCAACAAAGGGAATACCACCCTGCAAGCTGTCACATACTGCTAAGATACATAGCATACTCAAACCAACATCGTGGGAAGACATAGGAAAATTACCAAAACGCAAAGCCAATCAATGGAGAAAGGCGTCAGAAGAAGAAATGACTGCGGATGCATTCGCCAAAGCCATTGCCAAGCAATCATCGCGGTTTCCTTCGAGAGAAGCTAAATGTCCTATAGCAACGCATATGCTGT
>NW_017323652.1:0-284 GCF_000935625.1 Nanorana parkeri | reverse complement strand
TATCGTCCGATAATCGTAAGGTGTATGGGCACCTTTAGGGTTTTCAGCCTCCAACAGGAAAAGCTGTGTTTATCAGGGTTTTTAAGTAAGAATCTTTGCAACCGTTTCACTAAAAATGGCTTGCTATATACAAAATCAAAACTGTAACTATATAAACTGCTTACTTTGAGCCATGATGCCAAACATACTGAAAAATAGATATAGAGTTTACATACACCTTAAGGGGTATCTATGGTCAAAAATTATAAATACATATTTGTTTCTATATTGAATTTCTATAAGTT
>NW_017323651.1:0-284 GCF_000935625.1 Nanorana parkeri | reverse complement strand
TCGCAGTTTGGGCACTCGAGTTCAAAAAGGTTCGCCATCACAGCCCGAGTCTGTCTTTTACATTTCATTCATTTTCCATGCATTTGCTTAGTACTAGATTAATTACTTGCTTGTTTACTGTTGCTGATTTTTCTATTTTCCCTCGATCTTGACTTTTGCTAATACCACAACTCTACCTGAACACCTCCTGCCCTATGCCTTGCTTGTTCTATGAACTCCTTCCCATGAATTTGGTACTTTGGTATGGTCCCCTGCCTGCACATCAGATGTTGCCTGTAGGGAAA
>NW_017323650.1:0-284 GCF_000935625.1 Nanorana parkeri | reverse complement strand
TCTATGTACTAATTATCGCCCCATATCACTCCTGAATGTCGCCATTAAGTACATTAAGTAAATTGATTGCTAACAGGCTCCAACCTCTTCTCCCTAGTCTAATTCACTTTGACCAAGTCGGGTTTGTAATGGGTCGTGAGGCTAGGGATAATACCATCAAAACCGTCCTTCTTATGCAACATGCCCAACAATCTAAAACTCCTATGTGCCTCCTGTCGGTTGATGCCGATAAGGCCTTTGATTGCCTGAGTTGGCACTTTCTCAAACACTCCCTGTTACAGATT
>NW_017323649.1:0-284 GCF_000935625.1 Nanorana parkeri | reverse complement strand
TGTGTCTTTATTTAACCTCAAATACCATGTAACTATGTAACTATGTATTTCAGCCTAAGTCTAAAGAATATGGCTTTCTGTGCATATTCCCTAACTTATTGATGTGTATGTAAACTCTAAAGGTCACCATACATGCTACTATCTGGCCATACAATCTTTGTACAATTACTTTAAATTTACCAAACCTACATAATATTAGGACCTGATCTATCCAATTGATTTGTAGCCAATCAGGCAGGTCCTTGCACTGCATTATTATTATTATTATTATACAGGATTTATAT
>NW_017323648.1:0-284 GCF_000935625.1 Nanorana parkeri | reverse complement strand
TACAACTTGGCCATTATGTCTTTGGAACGCTATGTGGCCATATGCTTCCCGCTACGACACAGAGAGATCTGCACTTTAGAGAGAATGGGCATCGCTATTGGTATTATTTGGGCCATTGGACTGTTGCCTAACGTTGCCGATTTCTTTGTTTTGATTTTGACGGTCGAGAAAGCGTTTTTCGCTCAGATTGTGATTTGCAGTCGGTCTTCGTTCATTGTCACAACGGTCCAAAATACCATAAGGCTGGCCAGCCACGCCTCAACTTTTTCTTTGGTGGGACTTAT
>NW_017323647.1:0-284 GCF_000935625.1 Nanorana parkeri | reverse complement strand
TTTGGGCTCTGTTTGTAAAAGGTCTAAACAGGGGCGTCCTGATCCTGGGTGTCACCCAGAGTGTAAACCAGGTGACACCCTGCCATGATGTCATTGCGCACGCGCGTGAAGTCACCACGCAAGTACGTGATGACGTCAACACTCATGCGCAAAGAAGAAGAAATGGCTCCTGCATTTTAGTTTTTTTTTTGTGCTGTACTATATGCACAGATGACTAAGGGGCTTTAAAGGGATGATTTATATGGCGCTCTCCACTATTCTTTATCAAAGTGTAAAGATATTTT
>NW_017323646.1:0-284 GCF_000935625.1 Nanorana parkeri | reverse complement strand
AAAAAATATGGCAATAAATTAATAGTTCCTCGGTTCTAACTATAAAAAAGTCATCCAAATTGATGTTTCCAAGGTTCTGAATTGCATTCAAGTTGATCACTTGTGGCTCATATCGACACATTTGGCACTGTGATCCTTCAAGAATGGAAGTATGTTCTAGTATGATTATGACCCCTTTCACAGTGATCTGTATGCGTCCAGTTATGAGGAGTGCACTGGGAATGGGAGACATCACACACAAGAACCGCCAGTGATAAGTTTGCTTCCTCATACCTTGTCTGGGG
>NW_017323645.1:0-284 GCF_000935625.1 Nanorana parkeri | reverse complement strand
CACACACCAAGCCCCCGGGGCCACAGCGGGCTCATACACACCTTCGATGAGAAGCCAGGTATTGATGACAGTCTGGATGTTGGAGTAGAACAGGCGCGTGGTATCGTGACCCATCTCAAGGTAGGAAATATGGACTAAAGACCCAGCTGAGGTTCCCAGAGACTTCTTACACAGGATGCCCATTATCAGCTCCCCATTCTCCACAATCACCTGCAATGAGAGGAGGGAGTTAGAATACGGCATAGGGAGCCGGGCAGAGGGAGCCGGGCAGAGGGAGCAGTGAT
>NW_017323644.1:0-284 GCF_000935625.1 Nanorana parkeri | reverse complement strand
TTCGCTCCCTCCCACATACTTAAACTCACTAACGATAAGGGAGAGCTCTCCTCAGAGCCTTCTGAGGTTTGTGACATATTTCGCACTTATTACCAATCCCTATACGCAGCGGACAACGGAAATGCTGCCGCAGGCTCGTCTTTCTTGGACTCCGTCTCGTTGCCTTCCCTGTCCGCTGCCGATCGGGAACTCTTGAATGCTTCGATCACCCTCCAGAAAGTGCAATAAGCTATTCAACGTTCTCCTAAATGACCATGTCTCCCCTACCCTAGTGTCCCTCTTTA
>NW_017323643.1:0-284 GCF_000935625.1 Nanorana parkeri | reverse complement strand
TCAGAAATACAATTTTTCTTTTTTTAGTAGAGATGGGGAGGGCTGGAACCCATCTGCTAAACTGTGATCACCGTGGCATTAAGTGAAATAATGCCCCAGGTATCTGTAAAAACTTACCAGAGGTACCACTGGAGTAACTGCAATGGAGTCGCATGTGCAACCGGGCCCTGGCATTATGCCACTTGGGGGGGGGGGCGGAAAGAAAGAAGAAGAGGGCCCAGCCCCGGTTACCCGCTGAGGTGCCGCCATTGCCTCCTGGGACTACAGCTCCCAGCATGCAGCAG
>NW_017323642.1:0-284 GCF_000935625.1 Nanorana parkeri | reverse complement strand
ATTTTTACCTTCTGTTAGAACAGTGATGTATGCATCCCATGTGTATCCTCCTTTACAGCCATCATCACATGGACCACAGTCTATGACCTCTAGGATAGCATGAAATTGTTTATAAAGCAACAAGTACAGTATTCTATGTACAGTTTCATGTTAAGCCAGCTTTTTTTAAAGTGGTACATTTTCTTTCAGACAGAACAAAATGAAGAGGTTAAATACATTTTGTATAAAAAATATATATATTTGTATACTGTATGTATATATATATATATATATATATATATATA
>NW_017323641.1:0-284 GCF_000935625.1 Nanorana parkeri | reverse complement strand
CAAAAGCTTAATTTATTGAAGTTCTTTGTCATATGAACAACTTTGTGCTTGGCCGGGAAACTGGCTTCCCATCATATCAGCATCGAACCAGCTTCCCAAGCCAATCAGGACTAATTACCTGCCTTTCAGCTTCCTGATTGTCCGGAAAGCTGGTTTGATGCCGATTGGCTGGAAAGCCGACTTCACAGCCAATCAGCAAGAAGCCGGGTGTTCGACCGACTCATGGTTTCTCCCACTCTGACTGCCTTTAGACGATCCCATAAGACTCATCTCTTCAGGGAAGC
>NW_017323640.1:0-284 GCF_000935625.1 Nanorana parkeri | reverse complement strand
GTTGGAAATTCGGACAATCAGATGCATCCGAATGAAAAAATAATGAATCTGAACTTATCTGAATTCTCCGATAACGAACATTTCAAATGCATCCAAACTTTTTTTACGAATGTCGACAAAAAAGAAAATACCCAACGCCCACCGATATGACCGAACCCAACAAATTCTCACCGCAAAATGACAGCTCTGACCAGAATGTCAACAAAGAGGCAGAGCGAGTTGAGACATTACAGAACTTGTTCTGCCCATTTGTTGACATTCGGAAGCAGAGCTGTCAGTGATAG
>NW_017323639.1:0-284 GCF_000935625.1 Nanorana parkeri | reverse complement strand
CCCAACCCTTAAAGGGGAGACAAGAAAAGAAAAAGAAACAAAAAGAAAAGAATTGTCATTTTTCTCAACATTGTTATAAATCATCATCCCAATCCTTGTGCCTCGTGTAAAATACAAAGAGGAATATCCCCTGCAAATATAAAAATATATTGTGTAGCAAGTCCCCATTAGGGGATTATATATATTTTTTATCTATTAAACATATAAATCATTGTGAAAAGGTGAAAAAACAAACACACCTACGTGAGTTTGTGTGTGAGTCATGAAATCCTTAATTATAAATT
>NW_017323638.1:0-284 GCF_000935625.1 Nanorana parkeri | reverse complement strand
CAATACTTTTCAGATACCAGAGCCGATACTTGGCATTTTCAGCTACCAGGTAGAGAGCTACCAGGGTGGCAACGGTTGCAGCCTGGACCTGGCTCTGGTGCTCCACCACTGTCCTGAAAACATTAGTCTGCATTGTTTTAGAAAAACTGTCACATGACACTAAACAAAAATGTATCAGTACTCGTACTCGCAAAACTGGTATCAGTGCGTCCCGAATATATGTTTATGAAAACACAATCCTACATTATAACAGAGATACACAAATCCCGGGAGCTCCGTGTGCT
>NW_017323637.1:0-284 GCF_000935625.1 Nanorana parkeri | reverse complement strand
AGCAGCCCATCTTCAGTAGGGAGACATAGAGGGGGGATTTTTTGTCAGCCCAAGGGAACTCTTTGTTGTGAAACTGTCCCCCATCTCCCTGCTCCCCCCCCATCTCCCCGCTGAAGTAATAGAGCCCGGGAAGAGACGGGTCTATTTTCTCACATTCGGCCAGCGGAATGATATCAAGAGCCGCAGGTCCCGACAAGAAAGTTGAAGTCCCGGCCTGGAGTACAGAGTGCAGCAGATATCAAACCACCTCAGCGCGGCGGATTGATATCAAATAGGACTGGTAG
>NW_017323636.1:0-284 GCF_000935625.1 Nanorana parkeri | reverse complement strand
GAAGAATGAGGATGTACATATACAATCTTAGCGAGTATAGCAATATTGTCTAGCCCCAATCGCTTTATTGGCCAAGGGCAGACAGTAACATCATATGTAACATCCGGGCATTTGGGGGGATCACAATGTACATCTTATATGTCGTAGTGTATGATAAGCCCTGGTTTCGATAGGTTTTAGGAGGGCAAACCACAGGGTCCACCTGTCTACTGCCAGGAGCTGCAGGGAGGGATAGGACATTAAGCAACATCAGGACAGGAGAGGGATGAAGAAGAAGGCAGACA
>NW_017323635.1:0-284 GCF_000935625.1 Nanorana parkeri | reverse complement strand
TTTGATGGTGAAATGTAAACGCATATTCTATGAATATGGAAACCATTGTGGTAAATATTTGGCTAGAGCTCGTTCTAACGCTCTGCAAAACGCTCAAACACCGAAATCCCATTGTTTCATATGGGTATGGTTCACACCTGGGCTTATTTCAGCCCGTCTGAACGCGCTACAAAACGGCCTACGCCCAAAAAAGTACATGTACTTCTTTGGGGCATTTTGGTCGCGCGACACGCGACACGAAATGCGCCACAAACGCGCATATTCAATACGCCTAGGTGTGAACC
>NW_017323634.1:0-284 GCF_000935625.1 Nanorana parkeri | reverse complement strand
GCTTACATGGTGAGTTCAGGCCCTGGACATTATGGGTTAGAATCTTATAGGAAGACATCATGATAGAGGATGGGTTGACGTGCCATCCAAATGGAGGCCTGGCTGGAATATTGTAAGTGAGGTAAGACTGGCGAACTGGTGATTGCGCTGCCCCTAGGGAGGGGGGTAGGGAAGGGAGAGAAAGAGAAGAAAGAGATAAAGAGAAGACGACAAACAATATACATATGAATTGCATTCAAACTTCCGCAGAAGTTTGCAAGTGTAACGCTCAACGGCATTACAAA
>NW_017323633.1:0-284 GCF_000935625.1 Nanorana parkeri | reverse complement strand
TGCAGGGTCTCAGGTGGGCTGGTCAAACCCTCTTACCCGTCAGCCCGAGGCCGCTGTCCGCCTCCTCCTCCTCCTCCACGGCCGCTGACAAGCCCCGCCTCCTCCATCACCGGGCATGCCTCCTCTATCGGGCACAGCCTCCTCCTCTGCCGCTGCTGGCTGTCACTGACTAAGCAGCTGTGAGGAGGAGCACGCCGCTGCAAAGATCACTGACAGGTTGTCGGTTATCTAACAGCGATATGCTCCTCCTCACAGCCGCCAGTGACAGCCAGAAGCCTGAGATG
>NW_017323632.1:0-284 GCF_000935625.1 Nanorana parkeri | reverse complement strand
CATTGAAGTCAATGGCACCGCAGCCAAGCCCCCTGCCCACAGTGCGATTGCCCACACTCAGAATGCAGGCACATTAGTGCCTGCATTCCAGGCCAGTGTGATCTGCAAAAATGCTGTTGTGGGATTAAATAATTGTGCAATGTGGGACAGCTAATTTCTTAGTCAGCACTTTGGTCATTAAAAAGTGTAAACCCCAAAACAAAAAGTTGTAATATATTGTAACATTAGTTTCACTTTTTATGTGTTTTCCTTTATTTTCACCTGGTGATCTGGCCAGTAATCCT
>NW_017323631.1:0-284 GCF_000935625.1 Nanorana parkeri | reverse complement strand
TAGAATGATAATACATGTATTGAATCCTGAATCTTGAGATTCGATGATGTCACTGCTGTGCTGCTCACTGTTCTCCTCGTTGGAGGCTCTGACATGAGGATGGAAAGCCCTGCCTCTACCAAGATGGCTGTCTCCACACAGAGACACAGTACAGAACACGGCATAGTACGTCAGTACTAAGGATGCACAGATACCAATACAAGTATCGGTGCCGATGCTGAGTATTTGTGCGAGTACTCGTATTTGGCCAAATGCTCCGATGCCTAGCCCGATACTTCCGGTAT
>NW_017323630.1:0-284 GCF_000935625.1 Nanorana parkeri | reverse complement strand
TGGAAGAGAGGTCCAGCAAAAAAGGAAAAACAAGTCCTTAGTCCCAGTGACCTCTAACTATAACACCATAAAAATCTTCAACCTGTCCTCTTACGTACTAGACGAAATAGAAACATCTGTTCTCCTCAAGGGCCTCAGTTTTGCCCCTAATTCTGTACCAAATGAATTCTCCATCTTCCTCGACCTCCACAGATATATACGTAAACTTACTCTCCATCGCCATTTTCTAATGAAAAATAACAGAGCTACTAATACTTCGGTATTTGAAATAAAGGAGGATAAAG
>NW_017323629.1:0-284 GCF_000935625.1 Nanorana parkeri | reverse complement strand
CAGATTTAGTTTTCATTTTTATTACTTTTTAAACTTTTTTTTTTTACTTTTTTAAATGTTTTATTATCTTATCATCTTTTACTTTTTTTAAATAATTTTGCAATATTTTTATTTTTTACTAATTTATTCTTTTATAATTTTTTTCTTATAATTTTTTTACTTTTTAATCACCTTTTTATTTGAATTATTATTTCTTATTATTTTTTCTATATTTAATGTTTTTTTAAATCAATTTAAATGTTTTATTTATTTTGTTGTCACTTATCTTTATTGCTATCACACAG
>NW_017323628.1:0-284 GCF_000935625.1 Nanorana parkeri | reverse complement strand
GCTCTGTGCGCTCCACGCTCTGTGCGCTCCACGCTCCGTCCACGCTCTGAGCGATCCACGCTCCGTCCCGCGCAATTGTCATAGTAAGCATGCCCAAAAGGGCTGAGTCTTGGTGGATGCCAGGGAATCATTAGAGGTGACTGGGGGTGAGATGTTCATTTATTAGCACTTATTATTTTATCTGCAAGAGAGGCAACATTTACCTGAGTTTACTAACTTTTATCTACTTTCTTTCTTTTCAAGACTTTTACATTCTTTGATCCGTATTCACGGCTGTGACCATG
>NW_017323627.1:0-284 GCF_000935625.1 Nanorana parkeri | reverse complement strand
ATATAAATAGGCTGCATTGGCAGTGATGTTGCTGGTCTCTACTCTTGTAAATAAATAGGCTGCATTGGCAGTGATGTTGCTAGTCTCTACCCTTGTCTATAAATATGCTGCATTGGCAGCGGTGATGTTGCTGGTCTCTACTCTACTATATAAATAGGCTGCATTGGCAGTGGTGTTGCTAGTCTCTACACTTGTATATAAATAGGCTGCATTGGCAGCGGTGATGTTGTTGGTCTCTACTCTACTATATAAATAGGCTGCATTGGCAGTGATGTTGCTGGTCT
>NW_017323626.1:0-284 GCF_000935625.1 Nanorana parkeri | reverse complement strand
AGCTTCCTGGCGGGCTCGGCACGCGGAGCTGCGAACACGCCGGAGCCCATCGCTAGTTGTAGGGACACGCTCCGCGTAGCAGGCACACGTATGACACAGACCCGCGCAGTCCTCATGTCGGGTCACGAGGTCCGGTACTGACCAGAGCTGCACGTCCAGGATCACCTCCCGCTTGTCCACATCCTTGGTGTAAACTTTCACTCCATTGATTCGGGGAGACTGAAGAGGAAACAGAGAATTATTGTTCAGCGTCTACATACCCCGCGCCCCAAAATCTTCAATCT
>NW_017323625.1:0-284 GCF_000935625.1 Nanorana parkeri | reverse complement strand
AATATCGAAATAATAATAATACATTAAAAAAAATAGAACTACATTTCATGTATTTCTGTTTACATACAAGCGTTCAGACGTCTGTAGAGACGCCCGATCACTTGTAATATGCGTGCGTTTGTGCGACCCCGCCCCCTCCGTTGCCGCTGGCGATCCCACGCTCCGCTGTGCCGGACAAACTACAGTGTAGCCAAGCTGCGGTGCGGTGCGAAGTGGAAGGTTGGGTTTTTTTTCCCTTTGCAGCGCTTCGCCTGCAGTGTGTCACAGCCTTGAGAGGGAACAGG
>NW_017323624.1:0-284 GCF_000935625.1 Nanorana parkeri | reverse complement strand
TCCTTCAATAGTCTCCGTGATGGGAAACAGATGGGCCAAGACTCACTCACCGCCTCAATCTGTATGATACCAAAACCAAATTCAGATCACTTTATCCCCTTCAATTTTAGGCCAATCTCCCTGCTTAATGTAGATGTAAAATTGCTTGCTAAAATCCTAGCCAATAGGCTGAACCAAATAATTGGCAATCTGATCTCAAAAGATCAGGTCGGATTCATTCCTTTAAGACTGGCAGGGGACAACATTCGAAAAATAGCCTTACTTACTCATGTCGCCCACAAGAA
>NW_017323623.1:0-284 GCF_000935625.1 Nanorana parkeri | reverse complement strand
AAAACAACAAAACAAAAGTGTGAGTGGGAGAGAATCAGACTCGGTAATGCTTTCAGAAGACATCCTACCCATCAAATGCTGCAAGTGTCACTACTGACCCAAAATACTATGGGCATTTGGATTTGCTGTCCCACATTTTATTTATTCAGTACAATCCACTTTCAGATGAAATTGACCTTAAATGTAAAGAAGGTCAGTTAAAGCTTTTTGGTTTCTCTGGCGCTCCCCTCATCAGTCTCCGACACATCCACTTTAGTCACATTTCCAGGACAGAAAACGAAAAA
>NW_017323622.1:0-284 GCF_000935625.1 Nanorana parkeri | reverse complement strand
AACGAAACTAAACACATTTTTTGGCAGTGCACATGTCTATTCAGCACTGTCAAGGAGCCACACCTATTTTTTTATGAAATTGCACTCAGCTGCCAACTTTGAGCACATTTGTCTGCAGGCTCATGCAGGAGTTCAATGTTTAATGCAGGAGCATTACACTGTCAAGGTGTCACCTCTAATTTGTACATAGTTTCTCCTCAGCTGCCATATTTAAGCAAATTCATCCATTGCACCGAGTGGCGGAATGTAATTAGACAAGTGGATTATAATGGGGAATATTACAC
>NW_017323621.1:0-284 GCF_000935625.1 Nanorana parkeri | reverse complement strand
CCCCTCTGCCCCATTGATTACTCTAAATTAGCATCTGAAGTTGCCTCCCACTTGAAACAGGACATCTCAAATATAGTTGCTAATGCTATCAAATTACATCTGGGTACAATATCCTCTACCATAGACTCTCATCACAAACGGCTGTCATCCATAGAAAAGCGCACAGACAGCTTAGAGGGTAGCATGGCAGATAACAACATGTACCTTAAGACGGCCTCAAGCAAAATGAACGCGATTTCAGATAAGTTAGATGATCTGGAAAATAGGTCTCGCCGAAATAACCA
>NW_017323620.1:0-284 GCF_000935625.1 Nanorana parkeri | reverse complement strand
GTCAATATTTACGTTTAAGACGTATCTGCTCAACTGATGGTCTGTTCAACATTGAGGCAAGAAAATTGAGGGATCGACTATTAGCGAGAGGCTACAGTAAAAAACTCCTTAAAAGGACCTACCAAAGAGTCACCAATCAGAAACCAGATAAACTAATCTATTCATCACAAAAAGAACAAGGAGCTGGTGAAACAAATCCACTTTATCACACGTTTTTCTAACCAGCACACCGAGATCAAAAATATTATGGAGAAACATTGGCATCTCCTTCTAGAGGATGCCAA
>NW_017323619.1:0-284 GCF_000935625.1 Nanorana parkeri | reverse complement strand
GTCCAACACAGTGCACAGTGCTGCAATAAACAATGTTCAGGCTTCCTGAGCAGCGTTGTTGATTGGAGCACTGTGCGGGGTGCGTGTCAGACCGCTGGAGACCCGGACTGCTGTTTTCTGTGTAACACAGTCACCTGGTTCTTCAGTGTGCTGGTGCCACCAGCATTTTTTACTATAGTATAGAAGAAAAAGACGTGCCATATTCTTTACCTTTTATGCAGCCAGACTACATAATAGATACATAAAAGTGTGGCATCAACTGGGCTTTAAGAAACAAGTGACTG
>NW_017323618.1:0-285 GCF_000935625.1 Nanorana parkeri | reverse complement strand
TAAGTGCAAAGAATTAGGTGGTACATGCCAATGCATATTTTATTTTCTTATAATGTATGAAAAACCACTGGGTCTTGAAACTCATTTCCTCACTTTCAAATTATTTGGAGAAGGATTGTTAAGTGTCCTGGCTTAGGTTATCTTAAGATTGTAAATCGACGAAGAGACGGCCAGTCGAACAAGAGGTTGTCATGAGATGTTATTCATGACTATCTATATGGGTTGTCCGTAGCTTAAGTCAGAGGTTACTAGACATATGCGATTCGTTTCGTTCCGAATCGAAAT
>NW_017323617.1:0-285 GCF_000935625.1 Nanorana parkeri | reverse complement strand
GACACAAATGTAGTGTTTAAAAACAATGTTTACTTCAGAATAAAACTCTGTCCACAATCCTTGGAATGCACAGCATTGTGGTATCATGCGTTTCAGTGCTGGCAAACACACTGCGGGCAAGAAGCGCGTTTGGGGTGTACAATTGACAGGAATGGCACCACACAATGCACCTACCGCAGCAGAATTTGTCAGGCTGAAACCAAGAAAATGACTTTTTCCCACCTTTTTAAAAAAAATTATTTTATGTATTATATTAGACATTTGAATTAGTTTCATGGATTTAAA
>NW_017323616.1:0-285 GCF_000935625.1 Nanorana parkeri | reverse complement strand
TGAAGATAGCGCTAGGTCTTACTTTCGGGGAAACACGGTAAGAAGGCTTTACTGTGCTACATTCTGAGATGGTCGGAGGGCTTTTTGGAATCCTTTAGTCCTTTCTCACCATAATCTGTATGGTTGTACTGTCTCGGTCACATGCCCTACCCCACAGGAGCCATGATCTCCTTACACTGCACTGATGATGGGCAAAAAGCCTCGCTTCTCGGCCTTTTGGCTAAGATCAAGCGTAGTATCCGTCCTTATCAGTTTTCGGTGGGGAAAAGAACCGTCCTTGCGGGG
>NW_017323615.1:0-285 GCF_000935625.1 Nanorana parkeri | reverse complement strand
TGAAATTTGAAAATCTAATAAATAAATATTTTGGAAAAAAATAAAAACTATGCACCAGTCGCGCGTGTTTATTCTATCTACAAAGAAATTGTGAAAAAGTGGCTCATGCAGACCTGAACACGTCAATGGTGTGTAAGTTCCATATTTTTGAATATTGATTTTAGTACTTTCAAAGTGTTTTTTGGAATGTTTGTGGGCATAGAGTTGAAGCAGCATTATATATCCATCATGTGTATGATTTTTCCATATGTAACATTATTGGAAATACGTTTTTAGAGACTCGCA
>NW_017323614.1:0-285 GCF_000935625.1 Nanorana parkeri | reverse complement strand
GTTAGGGGTAGCATTAGGATTAACATTATGGCTAGTGTTAGGGTTATGGCCAGTGTTAGCGATAGGATTAGGAATAGTCTTAGTTGTAAGTTGTAGGGATAGCCTTAGGAGGGTTGGTGTGAGGGTGATGGTTAGGGGTAGCATTAGGGTTAGTGTTATGGTTAGGGATAGCATTATGGTTATTGTGAGGGTTATGGTTAGGGGTAGCATTAGGGTTATTGTGAGGGTTAGGGTTAGCATTAGAGTTAGTGTGAGGGTTATGGTTAGGGGTAGCATTAGGATTAA
>NW_017323613.1:0-285 GCF_000935625.1 Nanorana parkeri | reverse complement strand
GCATTGGTGCTGGTCTGAGGTCTGCCATGCATTGGTTCTAGTCTGCAGTCTGCCATGCATTGATGCTGGTTTGAGGTTTGCCATGCATTGGTTCTGGTTTTGGGCAGACTGACCATATTGGGGTGCTAATTCTCCTGCAATTCATAGTGATGGGCCAAACACACCTAAGTTCGGTTCGCGTTCGAACATTAGAACATGGAAAAGCTCGAACTATTACTTCGAACTAAATAAAAGTCTATGGAAACAGAACTCAGAAAATCAAATGTCCCCATTTTGAAGGCTTAT
>NW_017323612.1:0-285 GCF_000935625.1 Nanorana parkeri | reverse complement strand
GAACTCATTTGGGATTGTGATCCTAGTAGCTGAATTTATCTAATTTAAGGCATCATTGATCTTTGTGATTTGCAGGAGCTTCAAAATGCACAAGGAGGAACAGGGGACACCTCTGTCATTCTATCTATGAACAACAACCGGGACCTGGACCTGGATGGCATGCTAAGAGACATAAAGAAACAATATGATAGTGTTGCAGAGAAGAGCAAACAAGAAACACAATACGCACTTTCCCTTAAAGTAAGTCCATTCCACCGACTTTTGCACATTTACCAAAACCCACAA
>NW_017323611.1:0-285 GCF_000935625.1 Nanorana parkeri | reverse complement strand
CTTCTACAACATATTCTATGCCCCATTGGGGCGGCACAAGGTTGAAATACAAATTTGTGTGAACTGGCTTATTTGCCAAAGAATTTAAAATTCTGTCTAGCCACTGTTGCGATTCCTACACCCTTTCCAGGTAACAAAACAAGGATGGCGACACCACTTTCTCTTTTAGAGTTAAGAAAGGCATTGATGTCACCTCTCTGCATGCAGCCTACTGGTTGGATAATCAAGGAGCAGCAACACACTGAAGGTGCCCACACACCTTGCGATAATCGTACGATAATTGCG
>NW_017323610.1:0-285 GCF_000935625.1 Nanorana parkeri | reverse complement strand
TGCTTCTGCAGAGTCAGGTAGCCAAGTAGCCAATAACAGGCCGGCTATTGCAGCCGCCCACTGCCTGCTGTCAATCAACAGAGTTGGACCTGATAGAAAACTTTAGGTCCCTCCTCTGCTGATTGAGAGCAGACAGTGGGTGGGTGCAGTAGCCAGCCGGTTTTTGGCTATTGCAATTTGAAATATCCAATAGCAGGCTGACTATTGTTTCCAGCAATGAAGTAAAAAAAAAAAAAATAAGTTTAAAAAATAAAATAAACTAAAATTAAAAAAAGTTAAAAAAAT
>NW_017323609.1:0-285 GCF_000935625.1 Nanorana parkeri | reverse complement strand
GTACTTGGGCCTGAAAAAGTGGCATCAGGACATCCCTACTGTCATCCCACATACAGGTGTTTGAGCACAGTACTGTGCTGGCTCTCCTGTGATAACTGAGATGGGAAGGCTGCGAGTGCAGTTTTCCAGTCCGAGTGTTCACAAGGAGCAAAGCGGAGAGCGAACATTCTCCGCTCTGCTCCCTGTTCTCTATCCTGAATCACCTTGCCGTGGTCCTGGGTTCCCCAGAAGAGCATAGGAGCCCGAAAACCACAGGCCTGGGATAGGCAGCCAGAGGTGAGGGCG
>NW_017323608.1:0-285 GCF_000935625.1 Nanorana parkeri | reverse complement strand
ATGCTTAATTGGATGTATTCTATTTTTTGTCTCACACATGAGGTGTTATAATAGGAGCAATAGATATAGTACATAGTATGCTTTGTGGTTAATATACACCCATTTGTGAGCAATTTGTTAATTGATTTACCGCATATATAATAAGAACCTATATATCAGTCTGGGTCCTTGTTTTGTCTGCAGATAACTTTAGGTTGTACATACATAAATATGCAAAAGCCAAGGTGTGCTTAGGATAAGGAAATCCACACTACAAGGTACTGAAGATGAATATTAGCACTGTAC
>NW_017323607.1:0-285 GCF_000935625.1 Nanorana parkeri | reverse complement strand
CACCGGTCTCCCAAGCGTTTCGGGACTCTCTGGAGGAACCCCTCACACTACCAGAAATTGAATGGGTTGTTAAATCGCTGAAAGTTAATAAGAAACCGGGCCCCGATGGCTTTACCCCATTGTACTATAAAAAATACCTGGATCATCTTGCTCCCCTATTACTAGAAGCGCTCAATTCTATCCGCTCCGGTGCCCACCCACGGCCGGACACCCTGTCAGCTACAATCTGCATGATCCCTAAACCTGACACTGATAATACTAACTGTTCTAATTTTCGACCCATAT
>NW_017323606.1:0-285 GCF_000935625.1 Nanorana parkeri | reverse complement strand
GCAGCATTAGCATTGTGTATTTCAGTGAATGATTCTGCCTGAAATATAATTATAGCAATATAGGTAGAAACATATAATAAGTGGAACTCTGCTTGCTGCATCTTATGCTCGTTTAAGTAGAGAAGTAGACCTAAACTATATGCCAAGGTTGGATATTTTTATAAGTCAGTGTATTGACTCCAACAGAAAAACATGTTTATCATAGAAGAAAGGTACACACATCTTACACAGGAGGAAGCGCCAAGACTGTTTGTTTTTTGAAAAGAAAAAAACAAACTTTAAAAA
>NW_017323605.1:0-285 GCF_000935625.1 Nanorana parkeri | reverse complement strand
TCTAACACTTCTGGATGTGGGTGGCGGCCTGGTGGAGTCGCAGCACCTGCTGGTTCAGCTCGTCTTGGTGCCAATACTTGAAGAAGAGGCGGGAAGACCTGTGAAGGGGAGGAGTCAGCCAGTCATGTGACATCAGCACCTCAGGGGCACAACATCTGCTGGGTGTACTTACCCGCACTGCCAGTCCCTCAGCGCCGCCCTCTGCAGGATCCCCAGACAGCTGCGGGACAAAGAGACCTTCATCAACCCTCCAATCCAGATCCCAATGTGACATAACCCTCCAAT
>NW_017323604.1:0-285 GCF_000935625.1 Nanorana parkeri | reverse complement strand
GTGTCTTATGTGATGCTGGGGATACACTTTTTTTCTCTTATGGCAACACTAACATAACAAGCAGGCTCTCCCACTAAGTAGTAAGGTTGATGTAGAGGAGTACTGTCTCTGTAATTTTAAATTGCGAAACATGCAAGAATTGGTAATAAAGTGTGCAAAATATTTGGTGGAATTGGGTTTCCAGTATGTACAATATTTGTAAACAAACATTTGTTAAATGAAACATGGCAAAATGTATGGTCTTGCTCTGGGAGCCCCCCGGTCCCGGCCGCCAAGAAGAGAAAC
>NW_017323603.1:0-285 GCF_000935625.1 Nanorana parkeri | reverse complement strand
GATTTCCCGCGATTCTCGTACGAGAATCAAGCAGTGTATGGACACCTTTAGGTCTTGCAATGGTTGTAAAGTGTATGGCCACCTTTAGAAACGTATTTGCCCTCAGGTGACCTCAAGCACATAATTATTATGATGTATATTGGGCTTGGCACATTTCAGCAAAGCAAGGGAAGCCTAATTATCCACGAGCTGAATTTTAATTAAGCTCTAAAAGGCCATTTGTGGACATTTTATATAACTTGGATGATGATACATAGTTACATAGTATTTGAGGTTGAATAAAGA
>NW_017323602.1:0-285 GCF_000935625.1 Nanorana parkeri | reverse complement strand
GGGGGTACAATCTGCTTGTAGTGCGGAGAGTTTGGGGAGTCGCTCCAACATGCGTGTGTGGGCGTGTAGTTGGCATGTCGGAGTCACATGTGTCTAGAATGATCTCTTACATGGAAGTATCCGTTCATGTTGAGCCCCACGATGCCGAAGTGGTAGGATCTGGAGACGTCGGGGATCAGACACTCGCGCCCCTTCCTCTGCTCCGGCATCCTCATCCACATGTCCCAATCCCAGAGCTGGAGGACAGAGAGAGGACAATGGAGGATGAGCAGAGAGAGAGGACAA
>NW_017323601.1:0-285 GCF_000935625.1 Nanorana parkeri | reverse complement strand
GTACTTGTACGCGCCCAAATGCTCCGATACCTTCCCCGATAACGGACCTTCTGGTCAGAGGTAGATTTCCTCTGACCGGCAATTCCGTAAGGGAACATGCCAACATGGATCTGGCTTCCTGGGCAATCAGGAAGCCGGGTGGACAAGTAATGACCCTCCTCCCGGCTTCCTAATTGACCAGGAAGCGGCTCCATGCTGATTGGCTGGGAAGCCAGCTCCCGGCCAATTAGCATCGAGCTGGCCGAACAGCCGGCTCAATGCTGATTGGCTGGGAAGCCGGCTTTC
>NW_017323600.1:0-285 GCF_000935625.1 Nanorana parkeri | reverse complement strand
GCCCCATAGCGACCGCCTGGGTCACTATGGTGATTGTTACGACGCTGATTATGGTATTACCGAGACCCTGTCACGTTGCCAGTAGCTACCATCGAAATTCCCCTTTGATCGCACTGATGATATTGGGTGCTTTTCCTGGATCTATATACATAATATTATTACTATAAAGAGACCCTGTCATCCGTTGCCTGCCGCTAAACACTGGGAACAGGATGTGACCTGCTCCCATAAAGCAGTTCTGGGGCCTAGCGGTCAGTGGCTAGCACGGCACATGGTCATATGAGG
>NW_017323599.1:0-285 GCF_000935625.1 Nanorana parkeri | reverse complement strand
TTTCCTGCTCAAATGGGTAGGAGGAGAAAACGAAAACGTTTTACGTAATAAATTAAAAATTTTGATAATTTGGACGCGCCAAGTGCTCCTCAACCTGCATGGGATAGTCTGCTGATTGCTGTGTGTAGGTGGTGGAGCTATGTGCCAGGCTGGTGGAGGGATACACATATGGGGAATGTGGTTGTGGGTGCCATGTTTCTGGTTGGTGCATGGATGTGTGTGGGTATGCATGGGTGTGTGAGTCCATGGGTGCGACGTGCTGTGGTGGATGCCGAATTGGTGGGG
>NW_017323598.1:0-285 GCF_000935625.1 Nanorana parkeri | reverse complement strand
AGGTCAGGGAAGATCTGTAGCTGGGTGCCTTCAAAGTCTATGGCTGGGGCCTCACGGAGCTTCCTAAGGATAGCCTCCCTATCTGCATGGTAGTGTAGGCGGCTTATCACATCCCTAGGTGTTTCACTCTGTAGTCCCCTTGGGCGATAGGTTCTATGCACCCTATCGAAAAAGATAGGAGTGACGGGGGTCTTACCCAACATGGAGTTAAAGATGCCCTTCAGAGTCTCCGGTAGGTCCCGGTCCAGGATAGTCTCAGGCAGACCCCTTATTCGCAAGTTGTTG
>NW_017323597.1:0-285 GCF_000935625.1 Nanorana parkeri | reverse complement strand
TTTTTTTGCGATACATGACGTGCGGCCGTTTTATAGCTGGGGACTGGGGTCCATTAGAAAATAATGGCACCCACAGCGTGAACGTCGGTGGTGGGCGACTCCGTGATCGTGCGGCAATCCGCGCGGTATCGTGCAAGATTGCCACACGGTCACCGATCGCCCAGGTGTGAACCTGGCCTAATGCTTACCAGCCCCTCCACCAACTTTATTTCCGATTACCACTTTTAAATTTTCATCCTGTAAATAAAATTATTCTCTACATATAAGGCCCCGTTCACAGCAGGG
>NW_017323596.1:0-285 GCF_000935625.1 Nanorana parkeri | reverse complement strand
GAGCGACACGCAGATGAGACTGGCCATATCACCAGAGGAGCGGCTCTGTGTTACTATAAAGTATGTTGGGGGATGTTGTAAATGGAATTATATAAGACACGAGGGTAAAATGAATAACAAATCCGGTCTAGGATCCAGAAGACCGAACTTCCTCCATTTAGGGCAAAGCAACAGGTTTACTTTAATCCTCCGCTCCTCCCCAACATATACTAACCTATCCAACCAGCACTGTCATAGGGGAGTCCATAGCCCTGTGTAAGTGAAGACTCCGCTCAGTCGACGCTT
>NW_017323595.1:0-285 GCF_000935625.1 Nanorana parkeri | reverse complement strand
GGGTGAAATCCTCTCTTGTGATTGGATCCCTCGTGATGATCTCCTCTGACATCCTTTTACCTGTTCAGATCATGTTCCAGCTTCCATGATCCCGCCCGTTGGATTCCACGTCATTAGCGCCGCTCTGCTCGCTTCTCTTTCTTTTCTTCCTCTGAAGATTAGTAACAAGTTTCATTCATAGACGGAATGATGATGATTCCGGGCCGGCTCCTGATGGGCCGCAGATGTTCCGTCCGGGTACAAGGAGTCCTCCATTGTCCTCATTGTCTGACTGGCCTCAGATAG
>NW_017323594.1:0-285 GCF_000935625.1 Nanorana parkeri | reverse complement strand
GATGCATGCACTGTACTGTCACCATTTGAGGAGGCAACAAGAATGGTGAGCTGTGACAATGCATGCATCAGTGACACAATCCCTGTTGTGTTCCTGCTGGAGCACACACTGCGTGGCATTATGGACAGGGCACTTGAGGCAGAGCAGCGGGAGGAAGAGGAGGACTTTCTGTCCTCTCAAGGCCCACTTTATGCGGACACCATTGTTCCTACACCACAGAACACACAAGAGGAGAGGGAGGAGGAGGAGGAGGATGGGGAGGATTATGGCAGTTTTGGAGGCACT
>NW_017323593.1:0-285 GCF_000935625.1 Nanorana parkeri | reverse complement strand
TGATCCACCAATGTAAGAAGGTGGCTCTGTATATACTGACCCCTAATAGGTTCAGTGTGCACAGAGTCCACAATCCTCCAGAGGTTTGGCAGAGGTTAAAGTTTGATAAACCTTACTCTCTAAAAAGTGGTAGCTTGGTCGAGCAGTAAGGCAATATCAGAGGGTCGTGCAAAGCATTTATTGTACACACCTAGTTAGCAAATGATTTCACACACTCAAGAACTGAACCCAAAGCCAATAGGTTGTATTTAAAAAAATAGTGATATTTTATTTTAGAACCTTTTA
>NW_017323592.1:0-285 GCF_000935625.1 Nanorana parkeri | reverse complement strand
AAAAAAAAAAGTGAATAACCACACACATATCCATGAAAGGTAAAGCTGCACTAATATAACAACTTAAGACAGGAAATTCAGATTCTTACAAATGCCCATTACTAACTTCTTTTGAAAGGGTGTTGTTTAGTGCAAGTTGTTTGGTAAAATTTTTCCTTTACAACATGACCCCACCAACAGGTTTTTTTTTGGCTGAGGGTTTTTTTGGCTGAGTGGGTTTGGCATGTGCCCCTGGGTGCCACTTTAGGAGGGGTGCTACTGGGTGTGTGGATGGAGAACTTCTCC
>NW_017323591.1:0-285 GCF_000935625.1 Nanorana parkeri | reverse complement strand
AAAAAAAATGTATAAAAATAATTATATAAATAATAAATTGAAAAAAAAGAAGTAAAAAATAATAATTAAATTAAAAAAATAAAAAGGTGATTAGAAAGTAAAAAAAGAAAAGTAAAAAGAAAAAAAATATACAAAAATAAATTTAAAAAAACTATACAATAAAAAAAGTATAAAAAAAAGTAAAAGATAAGATAAATAAAAATGTAAACAAGTAAAAAAATAAATAAAAAGTAAGAAACAATACAAAAATGTTTTTATACGAACCCTGCTGCCCCCGCCATCTGG
>NW_017323590.1:0-285 GCF_000935625.1 Nanorana parkeri | reverse complement strand
GTAGAGAGAATTAGAGGGGATGAAAAGAGAGAGCTAGCAATACACAAATAAAAAAAGAAGAGGAGAGGGGAAGAAAGAGAAGAGCGTGTCCCAGAAAAGAAAGAACAGCAGTCAAAACTGAGAAGGGAGAGACCAAGAAAAATGTAGGTATCAATAAGGCTCTGGTCAAAACTGGGAGGAAGATACTTCTTGATCCAGGGGTCCCAGATGCATTTAAATGTAGGCATAGAGCCAAGAAGTTTAGCGAATAGCTGTTCATTTGCAAATACTTCTTGGAGCCAAATT
>NW_017323589.1:0-285 GCF_000935625.1 Nanorana parkeri | reverse complement strand
ATCACATCACAGCGCAGAGTCAGAGGCTTTCCATAGTCTGGCATGGCGGGGTCAAAGGTGATATCACCGAGCACCGGGAGCCCTGCGGAGGAAGAATGTGATGCCGTCACCGACAAATAACAACTGACGGGATTTATGTTTCTGGAATTTGTTTGTTTGAATTTTACACAAATCACATCTAAGAATACAGAGGGATGAGGTCTGCCCGACTCTGACAGAGGAGGAGGAGGTGATAGGGGCGCTTTTCCTTTGGTCAAAAACTGTGGCTGTGATAGAGACTTAGGT
>NW_017323588.1:0-285 GCF_000935625.1 Nanorana parkeri | reverse complement strand
TCACTATCTTAAGCTCCAACTCAATGTTTCTCTATTTAAATATATATCTCTATGGTTCTCTTTCTCTCTAACTTTTATATGTAGATAGAATCTTACTCTATATTACTTTATCTTACTCTATCTAACTCTATCTAACTCCATATCATCATATATCATCATATCGTCCGTTTTCTACATTTCTCATCCCAATCTTTATATTTCCCTATCTTAAGCTCCAACTCGGGGACAGCTGATGTTCGGGTATCTGGGTATACGAGGAAAGGGGGCGTGGCCTAGTCGGCGGCG
>NW_017323587.1:0-285 GCF_000935625.1 Nanorana parkeri | reverse complement strand
GCTGAGTGAAAATCACTCGCCTCATAATTCTCCTTTAAGGGGTTAATCCTTAGATCATTCCAGAGGCGTATGAATACTTTTGTTTGACATTCTACAAACCACCGGGTACCTAAGCCTCCACTATATAGGTACAGAAGGGAGGAAGGTATAGCCCTACCTAAAGTTATGCACTATCAAGTTGTGCATGTGCATCCCTTTATTACTCTCCATCGTAAACATAACCCTTTTTGGACTCTGTTGGAGATCCCGGATTGTTCACCAGTTACCCCCTAGGTACTCCCTTGG
>NW_017323586.1:0-285 GCF_000935625.1 Nanorana parkeri | reverse complement strand
GCTTGCCACATTTTGCAAACCTTCACTCGCATTTCAGGTCAAATAAAAAAAAAACCCGCTGTGGGTTCGCATGTTTGGTTCAGGCCGCTGGACTGGTATACATTTCGCAATTTCTCACATACAGGCACTACGCCGTAGCAGCTATGATTGGTTCAGGCCGCTGGACTTCTGACGCATGCTGTCGTAATTACCATGCATAGATAAAACGCATTTGGCAAAGTTTGGTTCAGGCCGCTGGACTTCAGGCACACTCACTCTCGTTAACACATGCAGGCTCAACGCATC
>NW_017323585.1:0-285 GCF_000935625.1 Nanorana parkeri | reverse complement strand
AACTGCATCCTGAGCTACTTTTTCAGTGCTGATCGGCACATTTTCCATATAGACTTCGATGAATACGCGCTGATCAGCACCTTTTTGGGCGCTTTTAATCGTGTTTCAGTGCTGAAACGTGCATAAAAGCGCACAAAAATGCCCTTCCAACGCCATAGTGTGAATGGGGCCTACCATGTTATGTCTTCTCTGCAATAAAACTTACCTGCTTGTTTGCAGTGTTTTTCAGAATGTACACTGAGCTTCTTATGTACATTCTGGCCACACCTCAGTGCCGTATTGAAT
>NW_017323584.1:0-285 GCF_000935625.1 Nanorana parkeri | reverse complement strand
GTACTCAGCCTTAAAAAAGTGGTATCGGTGCATCCCTAATTGTTATGTTTATGGTACTGCTAAAGTTATTAAATGCCATTGTTACAAAGGTCAATATCAGGTTTACCTAAATGACACTGGGCTAAACAGGATTTAGTTACCCCTGCCCTGCTTGAACTGTCTTAATGCAATTTATGATTGTGTGTGAATGAGTGGTTATGCCAGGCTGTGTTTTGGTTGGGGGATTTAATCTGGTCTGTGTCTCTTTCTGTAGAATAAACATCAGATTAAAGTATAAATGTTTTG
>NW_017323583.1:0-285 GCF_000935625.1 Nanorana parkeri | reverse complement strand
GCGGAGCTAGCTGTCACTGCTAGCTCTGCCCAATTGTTTTGTTTTTTTTCTTTATTGAATAAATCTTTATTTATTTTTGTAGATGTATCATTTATTTAAATTTTTAAACCTTTTTTTCCCTCACTTTTTTCACTGGTTTTCTATTCTGCTCGGTACCACGAAGGTACCGAGCAAAATAGCCGAACCGAATGCCGCTCGTTGGCATTCGGCTATTCACTCACTACTGCTCGGCCCCTTTGTAATAAGGGGCGAACAGCAGTGAGTGAACTGCCGGAGCTTCGGCTC
>NW_017323582.1:0-285 GCF_000935625.1 Nanorana parkeri | reverse complement strand
TTTTTTTAAAGTTTTTTTTTTATTGATACATGTCCCCCAGGGTAGAACCCGAATCACCATACACTTTTTATGGCAAATAAATTGCACATTAGCATTCCAAATGGGGACATTTGATTTTCAAAGTTCTACCCCCCATAAACTTGCATTGAGTTCTAAGTTCGAATTCAAACTTTGCCCTACGTTCGAAAGATCGAATTCGAACCGAACAGGGGGGTGTTCAACTCATGATTAACCAAGATGCCTCAAAACTGTGTAAACAATGCAGATAACTTCTGCTACATTTGT
>NW_017323581.1:0-285 GCF_000935625.1 Nanorana parkeri | reverse complement strand
TCCTATGCTCCTCAGCTCCATCTAGTGGCCATAATGTAGTAATGCATTACATGACATTCGACCTGAAAATAAAATACACTGGAGATTTGCAGGGCAAACGGCTCTGTGGATTGTTTATAAATAGGCTTCTAAGTGTGGCGCTGTGATCCCAGATCCATTTGGACTCTATTTTTCTCTGTGCACAATTTTACTTTAAAGGAGTATTAAAGAGCAGCTGACCCCAGAACAAAAATGTAATATAGTAAGCTTACCAGTCCTTAGATGTGGTGGCTGCATTAGTTTTCT
>NW_017323580.1:0-285 GCF_000935625.1 Nanorana parkeri | reverse complement strand
ATTGAAACCACTTGGAAGAACTTGGGAAGAAATGGGATGGGAGGGAGGTTACATTTCTTGAACGACTCCTCTCTAACCTAACGCCCTCCACCATTACCATTACTGTTTAATTTACACATGGGTAGGCTGTCAAGTTACCACAGGATGCCCTGCAGGTACCCTGTTAGGCTCAGAGTGGGTTGAGACATAGTGGCGCACCTTACTTGACTGGGGTGGATGCTTCGTCTTTTTTCATTCAGTTCATTTCGTTTTTGGGAGCACACTCGGCCCAGGGGTTCGTTATGG
>NW_017323579.1:0-285 GCF_000935625.1 Nanorana parkeri | reverse complement strand
GATTAAAAGGGAAAGAACATTTTAGAGTGTAATAAATTATACATCATTAAATTAATAAAGTGAGGGAACCCTTAATGAATTATGATAAATTATTAAATAAGTGTTGAGTGTAAATAATCATACTATAACTTGTGATTGTGTAGGAAAACCGGGTAGGGTTTTGTCCGAAAGATTTCTTTAATATAACCCACATCTATTGAAAGGGGAGGGTCCTTACACGTCAAAGAGTAGGTCCACATGTAGGATTGACTTTTTATAGATCCTCACACGAGTGTGTTTAGGGAA
>NW_017323578.1:0-285 GCF_000935625.1 Nanorana parkeri | reverse complement strand
GTAGTTAGTGGGAGTGGTTGTGTAGCTAGTGGGAGTGTTGGGGTAGTTGGTGGGAGTGGTTGGGTAGTTAGTGGGAGTGGTTGGGGGGTCTGTGAAGAGAGGGGGAGGAGTCATGAATTGTAGGGATGATCTGAGAAACGTGCCAATCATCTCACAGCTCGGATCTGATTGGTTGTAGAAACTCCGCCTCTTATGATGTATAGGACACATTCCAGAAGATGAATACCCCTTGGGGTTAGAGATAAGGGGTTGCGGGGCCTCTCTCTGGTCTGATGACGGGTTGCG
>NW_017323577.1:0-285 GCF_000935625.1 Nanorana parkeri | reverse complement strand
TTTTATACCTTATTTATACCTTATTTTAGACCTTAATTATACATTTATACCTTATTTTATATCTTATTTTATACTTTATTTTATATCTTATTTTATACTTTATATCTTATTTATACCTTATTTTATACCTTATTTATATATTTAAGGTATAAAATAAGGTATTAATGCATAAATAAAATACGCTATGCAATAAGGTATAAATGTATAAATAAGGTATAACAAATATATAACTGAGGTCTAAAATAAAGTATAAATAAGGTATAAAACAAGGCATAAATAAGATAT
>NW_017323576.1:0-285 GCF_000935625.1 Nanorana parkeri | reverse complement strand
CTCTAAGTATATTGATAAAGCTCTGGTATGAATTGGCATTTTTGAGGGCAATCCTATTAGGATGGTTCACGTCACATATATTGGCCATTGAATATATGAAGCTTGGATCATCGGCAGACATATCAGGACAGTTATACACACTTCTGTACAGTGAAAGATATTGGTTACAGAACAATATGGGGTCATCTCCTCTTCTAAACCTCATTCTTTGTAATGTATTCATCCCTCTATCATCCCGACTAGCCAACACACGCTGCAGTGCATTCATCCTTCCCTCTGCATCTA
>NW_017323575.1:0-285 GCF_000935625.1 Nanorana parkeri | reverse complement strand
ATGAAGGAGGATATACTCCGCCAAGCATGGCTAAAGCGGCCGGTGGAATTGGACGGGGCGGGCCTACAAATTCTCCCGGATCTGTCCCGAAATACACTGAGATGACGGGCTATGTTGCGCCCTCTCCTTTCGGCGATCCTGCAAGCTGGAGCCTCCTACAGATGGGGATACCCTATTCGCCTCCACGTCCGCAAGGAGGGCGCCTCCATTACAGTCTGCACACCCGATGATGTCCCGGCCTTATGTGACCTGCTCCAGATACCGGTAATGCACCTCCCGGACTGG
>NW_017323574.1:0-285 GCF_000935625.1 Nanorana parkeri | reverse complement strand
TGTGAGTGGAGATAAGCAAAACTATTCCGATAATTATTATTACCCCGGATGAACCGAAACTGGCAGTGCCCCTCCTCCACTCCTCTCTCCCCTCTCCTGTCCCCCTTCCCTCTCTATCTCTCTGCTGCCTTCCCTCTTCCCCCCTCACCCATCCTCTCCACTGTTCCCCTACACCTATTCACCTATCCTTCCCCCTCACCTATCCTCTTCCCTCTCACCTATCCACCTATCCTCTTCCCCCTCACCTATTCATCTCTCCTCTCCTCTCCCCCCTCACCTATCCAC
>NW_017323573.1:0-285 GCF_000935625.1 Nanorana parkeri | reverse complement strand
AAAGGAAATGACTTGTGGCGGGTAGATGTTGGATCTGTATCACTGAGGGGATCCGACCAGAGAATGGTTTTGGTGGAACCGGCACCTCGCTGGGAAGGTCATAAGGACGTATTTGCATATACTGTAGGTGGTGATGACAATACTTGTGTAGGACGTTAGGTAACCTCCCAGGATGTGGCTCATTGCTTCACACATCCAATATAAGGCGCCAACTTTGTAACAACGACATCCTCCTGAGCCGGCTTCTTCATAAGGGAAGTACGGGGAGCTGCTGGCCATGTGTGC
>NW_017323572.1:0-285 GCF_000935625.1 Nanorana parkeri | reverse complement strand
CGGGAGGTGAAGAGGGAGGTCCGGGGCCTTGCTGAGGCAGTAGCGGAGGTTTCTGCATCGTGCACCTCGATGGACGTGCGGATCGCCGCACTCGAGTCTGAGGCCCAACGCCCAGATCCCAGGCTGGCGGAACTACAGTTACACCTAGAGGACATGGAGAACAGGGGAAGGCGCAACAACCTGAGAATCCGCGGCATCCCGGAGGCAGGCCACAGGCCCACAAGACCTGCAAGATACGGTACAGGCCTCCCTGTTGGATTCTGTTGACCCTGCCACGATCATCCT
>NW_017323571.1:0-285 GCF_000935625.1 Nanorana parkeri | reverse complement strand
TGCCACAACCAAGGTCCGCCTCCACATGTAGCAGACACCCCGGCAATGTCCCCATCCACACGGGTGGAGACCTGCAGGAGTGGGCGGAGGTTGGATCGGCGTGCACCACGTCACGCGAGGAAATCAGGTACAACTGGAGAACCACCCATCAGGCGGGCCCTCGACATACAGATAACAAGCAATTATTACAGCATACATGGCATGTGGTTTTACAATAATACATCACCCGTAGGATATTCAGGGGTAGGCAGGGGTAGTGTCTCATGGGCAGAGAAAGTCCCAAGT
>NW_017323570.1:0-285 GCF_000935625.1 Nanorana parkeri | reverse complement strand
GTCATCTGCTCAGTCTTTGTATGGGAGAGGAAATCAGCACTTGTCAGCAAACAGCCCCCCCTCCCCCTCTAACACACAAGGCGGCCCCCTGGACAGCCCAGAGCTGTATTACCAGAGAGGACGGCCATGACTCACTGAGATCCCAAACCGAGGGCCCCGTCTGGGGCCACAGCCAGAGAGACACCCCGCTCACTGCCAGTGCTACATGATTGTACCTAATCAACCTATCTGATCGATCGAACTGTCTATCTATCTATCTATATACAATCTATCTATCTATCTATC
>NW_017323569.1:0-285 GCF_000935625.1 Nanorana parkeri | reverse complement strand
CCCCCTCCCCGGTATCTGTAGCTGGAAAGATAATATAACTCCAGACCTCAATAAGCAGCAGCTTCTCCTTGTGTGTCCGGGATGCCTGAGGAGGGTGAAGACCAGGACGGCCATGATTCTGTATATATTCCCATATAGGGATACGGAGTATATAATATTGTGTATATAATCTGAGTCACTTCTATTGTTTTATTGTGTCAATGTGAAATGTTTTATAATAAAATGTACCAAGAAATAAAACCTTTCTAATGTTACATACGGAGGTTACATTGTGTCTGTGTTCTG
>NW_017323568.1:0-286 GCF_000935625.1 Nanorana parkeri | reverse complement strand
AGCTATCCAGCGGCCGGCAACTGTGCTGGGCCCCCCCAAAGCTATCCCGCACCGGCTGCACCGGTGGTAGTTCCGCCATTGCAGTACGAAGTACTTAATCATTTGTTGCGTTATTACGCTTGCTCCTCTAGAGTGTATGAGGTAATACCTCTGTGGAGCCACGCTGACATTAGCCATTATCTGACGGCGTATGATGTTAACAATTTCAAACTCTCCTTGAACTTAATGGAGAGTGACTCCTGGAAGCAGAGCTGTAGCTAGCCTATTTTGCGCCCAAGGCAAGAAC
>NW_017323567.1:0-286 GCF_000935625.1 Nanorana parkeri | reverse complement strand
GTTCACTTCTTCTGCCTTCTCCAAACTCTTCACCCTTTAGTTAATAACTCTCTAAATGTTTTGTTTTTTTCCTTTTGACAGTCTACAGAAACAGAAAAAAACAACCCAATTTATACCAGACCCTTTAGTTCCCCCCCAAAATCCCTTACCAGACTGTTGTTCCAAACAACAGCTTGGAGGCGTAGGAAAGGGGGGAGAGATTTTAGAGGGGAACACACGCTTTTTTCTTTTTTGGTGTTGGATTTCCCCTAAAATTCCTACCAGACCTAAAGGGCCTGGTATGAAT
>NW_017323566.1:0-286 GCF_000935625.1 Nanorana parkeri | reverse complement strand
GGAATGGGATTACCTGACCTCAAGACATACCACAGAGCCACCTTACTCACCCACATTCTTGACCGCATGTTTCACGCGGAACACAAGCTTTGGGTGCCTCTGGAAATGCAAATTTCCCCTCTTTTACCATTCTCATTGCCATGGGTTCTACCCTCTCTCAGACCACGCTCGCCACACTTACCGTTTTGCGTCCCACCCCTACTAAAAGTATGGGATACTCTCATCAAAGACGGTAGTATCTCCGACTACCTAGGGCCCTTAACCCCTATAATGGATAACCCATCCT
>NW_017323565.1:0-286 GCF_000935625.1 Nanorana parkeri | reverse complement strand
TATATCAACATGAATATAACTGAGGTTATGTCATATTCTACGCCCCATTGGCGCGGCACAATAGTACAATTCAATGTCACATGAACAAGCACTTCTCTTATCCAAAGATAGATCTGTAAGATCTATTTTAGTTGAGAAAAAAAGTCCAGGAATAAGCGCTCTAGGAGGGGCTGGGGAGTGTTTTGAGGAAGTTGGGTATGCTGCTTCTCAAATGTGCGGACCGGGGTGTCCGATGTTTGTACTATAGGTAACCAAAAGAGGAGGGGTGGAGAAGCGCCAACAACCT
>NW_017323564.1:0-286 GCF_000935625.1 Nanorana parkeri | reverse complement strand
CCTTTATTTGAAAAAAACACAACAAAGGATTTTTGACAAGTCCTTTTATTTAAAAAAAAAAATTGATCCATCAACATTGGATTACAGGGTCAATCACGACCTGCAGTGTTGTCCATGACGACAATGACTCGACAGAATAAAAAATAAAACAATAAGTAGAGATTTTAAAAAAACGACAACTGCCATCCCATCTGCTGCGATGAGCACCCACCGCAGAATGGTATTTCGACAAGTGCTGGCAACTTAAAAACAATTGGGCAGAGCTAGCAGTGACAGCTACCTCCAC
>NW_017323563.1:0-286 GCF_000935625.1 Nanorana parkeri | reverse complement strand
CAACAGTTACAGTTGCAATCTGATGTGTTAACAAATTATGTCACTGCATTATCACGTGAATTAACCCGTGTCCATGCACAAGCGTTTTATTCCATTCCAGATCCTTAGTCAGATACCGGGACTCACAGCTTGCTACCTGGAGATTGGGTGTCAGTAAAGAAATTTGTGAGAAAACATTCCCTTGAACCCAGATATGATGGTCCCTTCCAGGTCCTGCTTACCACGGCCACATCTGTCAAGTTGGGCGGGAAGAACACTTGGATTCACGCCTCCCACTGTAAGAAAG
>NW_017323562.1:0-286 GCF_000935625.1 Nanorana parkeri | reverse complement strand
GAAACCTTGGGTCCTGCCATTCATGTGGATGTTACTTTGCCTCATACCATCTACCTAAACATTGTTGCTGACCAAATGCACACCTTCACAAAAACAGTATTTCCTTATGGCAGTGGCCTCTTTCAGCAGGATAATGCGCCTTCCTGCCACACTGCAAAAATGGTTAAAGAATTGTTTGAGCAACAAAACGAGTTGGAAGTGTTGACGTGGCCTCCAAATTCTCCAAATCTCAATCCAAATCGAGTATCTGTGGGATGTGTTGGAAAAACAAGTCCGATCCATGGAG
>NW_017323561.1:0-286 GCF_000935625.1 Nanorana parkeri | reverse complement strand
CGATCCCGGGCCGCAGATGGGGCAGCGGATCCCGGGATTCAGCCGCTGATTGCCAATATGTGAAACAACCGGGTGTTTGCATTGGTCGGGTCTTTTCTGCCCGTGCGCTAGGGGGCGCGCGCGAGTAGACAAAAAATGCCGTCTGGCGACGGAACCCGCCAATGCAGCAGTGCCGTCCGTCCGTTTTTTTACTACGGGCGGACGGCAAGAGGTTAAAAAGAGGTTAACATAAATAAGTGAAAATAATTATCCTCTATTTTCAAGCAATCCTGTTTTTGTATTCAGG
>NW_017323560.1:0-286 GCF_000935625.1 Nanorana parkeri | reverse complement strand
TAGGTGTATGGCCAGCTTTATTCTGGTCTAAGAACATCACTCTGTATTTAATGATGACGAGGTTCTATTATATTGGTAGAGTATACTGGCATAGCTCTCCAGCCAGACCTTGGTGTAGATATAGTGAATAAATAGATTGCACCCAGTACTCACCATTCTCTCAGTGTCCATGAAAATCATGTTATAGTGTCTTCAGCTATGTAATATAATGTTGACTGATAAACAGTGATTGGTAGATTGTATCATCAGTACTGAGACCCCTCACTAGTTCACCTCCTTGTAGAGA
>NW_017323559.1:0-286 GCF_000935625.1 Nanorana parkeri | reverse complement strand
GCTAGAGATGCATACCCCGACCATAGACAGGTTATCTATGGATCAGTACCTTATAAAACTAGAAAAAGCCCTAAAAGAGATCCACATGTTTGCAGCCGAACATATCGGGAGGAGTCAAAGGAAGGCGAAAGCACAGTTTGATAAAGGGGTCAGAGAATGTTCCTGGGGGGTGGGGGACAGAGTCATGTTTTTAGAAATGCGCCCTCCAGATAACAGCTTAGGACAGAGATGGAGGGGACCATTTACAATTATTGACAAGTTAAGTCCCCCAGTATATAAAATCAGA
>NW_017323558.1:0-286 GCF_000935625.1 Nanorana parkeri | reverse complement strand
TCGGGAATCTGCCAAAATTGGAGCTGCGAGTAGCCAGCTACAGGGTACATCACACTGTACACATCTGATGTTTCCATATAGGCAATCATTGAGATCCTAACCCCTATGTATATTTATTGACTTTATTGTTCCTGATCTGTGGACAGTATGGGGATGTATGATGAGCCTACACATAAATCACTTACATGTGTACAGAGATGTGTTGGACATTTTATACATATACCCTGGAATTTGTGAAGAATAGCTTATGAACTGGGTTCAGAGGTGTTTGGGAGAAATCTTAATT
>NW_017323557.1:0-286 GCF_000935625.1 Nanorana parkeri | reverse complement strand
ATGTGCAAACAGCCACTGCAAGGTCCCCAGCAAGCACGGGACCACAGGCAGCCGCTCGTGTTTAAAAAATGAAAGCGCCAGTTACAGCACTTAGTATTGGGGAATTTTCACGAGTACTTGTGGAAATGTCCAGTATCAGCACTGATACCAATACTGGTATTGGTACATACCTTTTGGCATCTGTAAGATACTGTAGTAAGGATTTCAGTGCTGTAGTTATGCATGCAATCACTTTATCAAGGCCCCAGTTACAATATGAAGGCTCCCAGTTACAATATAATATAGT
>NW_017323556.1:0-286 GCF_000935625.1 Nanorana parkeri | reverse complement strand
TGGAGATCACAATGAGGGACACAGCTGTGAGGGAATTATACATACTGTGTTGTATGATTGTACTATATTATTATACGATAATTTACTATACTGTATGTATATCCGACACGGAAGATTTATCTGTAATAGGGGGGAAACACTAATTAATTAGAAGGTTTGATATTTATTTATTAGATAGTTATTAGATAAAGGAGGCGAGAGTCCCAATAAGAAGGTAGAACAGAGGGGACGTGTTAGGGGCTATCACAATTTCGGGGAGCAAAATTAGGCACGGTAATAGGGATTG
>NW_017323555.1:0-286 GCF_000935625.1 Nanorana parkeri | reverse complement strand
AAAAAAACACATATTTCCACTTTTGTGAAACATAAATGTAAAAAGTAAGGGCAATTTCTGCTATGTCTCCTTTTCTACAATGTAGTGATCTTGCCTCACATGCGACAGATTCAGGTATGGATAGATACATTAGTGGGTAAATGAATCATGCAGTTATTAAAATAATGGTTCAGTTTTCGATAGAATGTTAGGAGTTAGAACCTCTATCAGGGTTTAATAACTGTGTCCCTGTTGGGGACATTTTCCCTTATTTCCAACTGTGTGAGCAAGAAAGAAAGAAAGAAAG
>NW_017323554.1:0-286 GCF_000935625.1 Nanorana parkeri | reverse complement strand
CAGCTCTCTTTACTTGTGTGGGCTCTGGCCATCCTCGGTCTGCCCGCGCTTCCCCGGATTTCACTGGGCGTGTGGGGGGGACCTGTGGATCCCAGTGGGGTTCCTAGGCTTCCCTTTTAGTCTTCTGGATGTTTAAATGTCCTGGGCTCAATGTAGTCGTATAATTTTCCTTTCTTGTGTCCATAGGGTGTAGAGGGGGGGGGTTTGTTTCTGTTACTGATACTGAGCCCCGGTAGCATCTCCGAGATCGCTGCTTTGACCACTTCTCCCCACATAGGTTACACCT
>NW_017323553.1:0-286 GCF_000935625.1 Nanorana parkeri | reverse complement strand
GATGAGTGATTTTCACTCACCTCATAGTTCTCCTTTAGGTTCCATTCTTAGAAAAAATGTCCTAAAATGAATGTCCACATTCACAGTCAGAAGTTATTGCTTTTGCCATATCAATTGGATAACAATGGTTCTATGTAGGACAGAGTGGCTAAGATCACAGATGACAATAATTTGCACTTCAGCATAGAGCGAGTTTCAATACCTTAGGTTATATCACATTTGGAACCTTTACTATACATCTATAAAATGGGGAGAATTTATCAAAACTGGAGCAGACAGAATCTGG
>NW_017323552.1:0-286 GCF_000935625.1 Nanorana parkeri | reverse complement strand
GCAAAAAAATAGAGCAAGCCCTATTTTTTGCGTTTGCAGTGTAACGGAATGCAGGCAAAGTTTTATCAAGCATCCGATTGCACTGCGGGCGGGGGGGACGGACGACGACATGAAAGCAGTGCCATTGAATTCAATGCACCACCACCCCCCTCCTGCAGGGGGAAGTTTCGTGAGCGATCGTGGTGTGTTCCAGCAGCTACCTCTCTAGAACGCACCACTTTCGGTGTGAACAAGGCTTCAGTGTGCTTCTGTTTTTACTGCTAAGTCCACTGTTTTCCTGAGTCCA
>NW_017323551.1:0-286 GCF_000935625.1 Nanorana parkeri | reverse complement strand
CGGTAAGGAGTGCAACTAGCCTTTTCTTTTTTCTTTTTTTTAGCTGGTCAAATAAGGCTGCATCTTCTCTGGAAACAGTATAAATAAAAGAGTTCACATTGTTATGATAATCAGCATTGTCCTCCTGCGATGGTCACTTCATATGCTAGTAAATAGACAACTGACTGTACACACAGGTGAAGCTTTGTGACCGTTGTTGACTCAGGAGGAAAATATTTTTTAAGACTCTTCTCAGAGACAGAATAAGAATAGAGCTGAACATTACATTATGGCTTCTGTTTATAAG
>NW_017323550.1:0-286 GCF_000935625.1 Nanorana parkeri | reverse complement strand
AAATATATAATAAAAGAAGAGGGCTTCACTAACCTGAACTCTGTCCCTCCTCCGTATCACAGACTTTACTGCAGTTCATTGTACAAAGTTTTTACAATGAACCGCAGTAAAGTCTGTGACGCGGAGCGCTGCTTCGCCTGCGGCCCGGTACCATTTGATCCACGGACCAGTACCGGGCCACGGCCCGGGGGTTGGGGACCACTGGTCTACGGGGATCAGGACCAAGAGGAGCCAAGGTTTGTGATATTTGCATTATTTTTAGATGATAGCAAGTTTCATATATTAT
>NW_017323549.1:0-286 GCF_000935625.1 Nanorana parkeri | reverse complement strand
GGCCTCATTCACACACAACGCAAGAGCAAAATTAAATATTGCGTATATATACGTGCGTATATGCGTGCATTTGCAATCTCACAATGCATAATTCGTAATGGAAATGTTAATGAACTGTATGCGTGCATGTGCGTATATGTGCGCAAACACACACATATGCACAGAAATACGCTGCCCAGGCGCATCTCGGTTCCATTCTGCTGCATATGGTACAAAACGCGCGTATACGTGCGGCAGTGTGAATGAGGCCTTAGGGCTTGTTCACACCAAATGCAGACCAGATCTG
>NW_017323548.1:0-286 GCF_000935625.1 Nanorana parkeri | reverse complement strand
GAAGGGGGTCTAAACACCTGGTCTTGAAGTGGTTAATATGTATTCATTCTGCATTTAAATATTTTCAGCTATGATGGATTATTATTATTATTTCTTAATAAGCCAGTCCTGTTATGTATTACTATTCTATGTAGCCATGTCTAGCCCAGAATGATTTATCCAGATTTCGTGAGGCATTTTGAGTAAGAATTCCCGATCAAGTATTTAACCCTTTTTATATAATTTTTATGAAATATTTATAACCTAATATGCAAAACTAACAGATAATTGTTTCTTGATTTTACGC
>NW_017323547.1:0-286 GCF_000935625.1 Nanorana parkeri | reverse complement strand
GCACAGACCCCTCACCTAAGTACTGGGTGGTATGTCTTGGGAACATTCCTCACTGTGGGATGAGGACGGACCAGAGGACTGACAGGGTTCCTGCTGAAGTGTATTCAGGGACTGGCGGGGTTCCTCCTCATCGTCCAAGAAACAGAGGCTGTCAAAGTACCACAGCCATGGGACATATGCAGCCTATGACTTCATAGAGGATAGCATTTTGTTCTGCTTCTTCCTGAAGACGGTTCGAAGGTTGGCAATCTTTTGCTTTATTTCCTGTGTATTTCTGTGTGTGTGT
>NW_017323546.1:0-286 GCF_000935625.1 Nanorana parkeri | reverse complement strand
CAGGGCTCTGTGGGGTCTCACCAGCACCAGGGCCTCACCAGTGCTCTGTGGGGTCTCACCAGAGCTCTGTCTGGTCTCACCAGGGCGAGATAGGGTCTCACCAGCACCAGGTCTCCGTAGGGTCTCACCGGTGCTCTGTGGGGTCTTAACAGCCTGGTTAGACCCTTCAGGGCCATGGTGAGACCCCACATAGCCCTGGGGATGGTGAGACCCTACACAGTCCAGGTGAGACCCTACTGGTTAACCCAGGGCACTGTGGGGTCTCACCAGGGCTCTGTCTGGTCTC
>NW_017323545.1:0-286 GCF_000935625.1 Nanorana parkeri | reverse complement strand
TCGCAAGTGCGACCGCTGCAACCCTGGTAGTTCCGCCAGTGACTGTGTGGACTACCTGCACTGGGTTTTGGCTAGCTGACAGTGGGTAAATCAGCCTCCAAGGCCGGTGTTTCTACTGCCAGCCATAAAAAAGTCCTAAGACCTGTAGCACTCCTTACCGGAACTCCAAAACGTATCTGAGGGTGCTTGCAATGACTGCGGATGGCGCTGCATTCAGCATAATAAAGTATGGGAACGTCACCAGAACACCAGCACGACAGAGACTTAGATGTCAGTGCAAATCCAT
>NW_017323544.1:0-286 GCF_000935625.1 Nanorana parkeri | reverse complement strand
CTTCCTGTCCTTGAGTTGCTGTGCTCACTCCTCCACTGCATCCATTAAAAAAGCCATGGTTGTCACCCAGACTTGATGTCCAGCATGTCTTCCTCTCTTCTTTTCCACTACATGGAGGGTGGTTGCATTAGTAATTTACAGAAAGACGATAATATTGTTTGTGCTTTCAGTTTAGCTTACAGGAAGTGACAAGGACCCTGCATTTCTGGCAAGATTAAAAAGTAGTGTTCTTAGCTGTGGAAAATTAAAACTAATGCAGCCACCACAACTAAGGACTGGTAAGCTG
>NW_017323543.1:0-286 GCF_000935625.1 Nanorana parkeri | reverse complement strand
TTTGTTATTTATTAACTCAATACAGTTTTATCTTATAGATTGTCAGAAAATTATAATTGCTAGCAGTAGATATATGAAAAAAAATACTAAAATACTTTATCCTAAACAATTGCCATGCTTTTTTCCATAAAATGTTGCTTTCACCTCTTTTTGACAAAAATACTCAGCTTCCCACAGTAATGAGCAGAACTTTCAATGCAAAGAGCAATATGCAAAATCAGATTCCACTAATCAGATTCTACTTTCTGGGGTCTATTCACGAAGCTGCCGAAGGATCTAGCCATAG
>NW_017323542.1:0-286 GCF_000935625.1 Nanorana parkeri | reverse complement strand
TTTTGTTATCCCAAACTGGAAACAGCCATACAAGGGAGGAAGTAACTTGGAGGCAGAAGGAGGAAGGGGGGACATTGCAGAACAAAGAGAAATGGGGGAAGAACCTTTCAGACATGGTTCTCACCCAGACCGAGATATATGTCCTTGCTAAAGGGTTGAATTGCGCAATCACACAAAGAACCATCCATGTAGTGGATATTATCTCAGCCACTGAGGGCTGAGGTAACAAAGTGCCACAGGGTGAGGGTGAACAACTTCGCCTAAAAGTGTCTGCAGCTCTGGCCAG
>NW_017323541.1:0-286 GCF_000935625.1 Nanorana parkeri | reverse complement strand
TTGGTCCGGTGCGTCTTATGGACCGCAAAATACGGTAAGTAAATTTGCGTATACTAGCATTAAATGCATTTTACTTTCATTACATTAGTATTTTCTTAAATCGCAATAGATATGCTTGTGGGGTAAGGGGTTCTATATTGTACAAGTGGAAGGGGCTCAGGCAGTGTTTACGGTCCACAAGGTAAGGGGGCACAATAATTGACTTGCCCAAGGCACTGACAACTCATGCTATGCCACTGTTAGTTATCTATGCTGCTGAAGCAGGATGTAGAGTTTTTAAAGAAAA
>NW_017323540.1:0-286 GCF_000935625.1 Nanorana parkeri | reverse complement strand
AGGGGGTCTAAACACCTGGTCTTGAAGTGGTTAAAGAGAGAAGTGAAGAATACCGGTGATTCTTCTATTGATGGCTGCACAAGTAATGTCCTTTACTACTAGCGGCAGTTTGTATCCAGTGGACAATGTAATGTCCTTCAGGCTAGAGGTGCGCCGTAATGGAAATTTCAAAACCGAAATTTCAAAAATTGTCAGACCGAAAACTAAAATGTTTAGCTATATTTTTTAAATATTTTTTTTAATAAACTTTTTAATTTTTTAATATTTTTTTTATTAATTTTTTTTT
>NW_017323539.1:0-286 GCF_000935625.1 Nanorana parkeri | reverse complement strand
TGGCAGCAGCATTCATGATAGACTGAAGGGGGATAGCCTGCACAGAGGTAGGCCAATGAGGGAGATGTTGCAATAGTCAAGACGAGAGATAACAAGTGAGTAGCTTTGCGGATTCTTTGGTTGAGGAAGTGTCGTATTTTGGAGATGTTACAAAAGTGAAGTTGGCAGAATTTGGATAGAGATTGGATGTGGGGCAGAAAGGTGAGGTCCGAGTCAAGGAGGACACCTAGTACCTTGGCATTGGCGAGGGATGGATAGTTGTGTTATCAATCTCAAGGGAAAAGTT
>NW_017323538.1:0-286 GCF_000935625.1 Nanorana parkeri | reverse complement strand
CAGTAGCACCGGAGGTACTGCTCGAGGGACTGGTTTACTCGTTCCGTTTGGCCATTAGTTTGAGGGTGATAAGCAGTGGACATACGATGGTCTATGTGTAAGGCCTCACAGAGAGTCTTCCAGAACCTAGAAACGAATTGGCTCCCCCTGTCCGAGATGATACGAGAGGGCACTCCATGAAGCTTGAGGACGTGGGCCACAAAGGCGTGTGCAGTCTCTCTCGCTGTAGGCAATCTCCTCAGAGGGGTGAAGTGGGCCATCTTTGTCAACATGTCAACTGTGACCA
>NW_017323537.1:0-286 GCF_000935625.1 Nanorana parkeri | reverse complement strand
TTTTTATATGTGTCACCTTACCTTGGTGGTCAGTGGGGGCTTCGTGGACCAGGGTTGTAGGGGGGTCTGCTGTGGCCGCAGTTGCAGTGACTCCCTCCCTCCACTGCCTCTCTGCCACATGCACCTGGCCGGCCCTCCTGCCCCCATCAGATTCGGCTCTGTACTCGGCGGCCGCTCGCTCCTCTAGGCTGACCTCTGGAGGCCTCCACGGGCTGCCCTCTACAGTGCCTGATCCAGTCAGCCCGGATTGCATACCGATGCGATCCGGGCTGGCTGGATCTAATCA
>NW_017323536.1:0-286 GCF_000935625.1 Nanorana parkeri | reverse complement strand
TAGGTAGACAGCCTAGGGGGTAAACTAGGCGAGAAGTTGGAGTGATGTATACAATATCTTTTTCCTCTGGATGTATGTGGCTATATCTCCCCCTGTATTCATATTTCAATGTTATTTTGTGGGAAATAATGAAAAGTTTTATGACAGACCGCCCACAGCGCACCCCCCACCCGAATGGGGGGAGCACATGGGGTGAGAGTCTAAATTGTGCGGGTAGGGTGTCCTGTAGACAGGGGAGTGGAACGTCCACCCGTCCAACCCTGGATACAGGAGCGTGTGACAGATG
>NW_017323535.1:0-286 GCF_000935625.1 Nanorana parkeri | reverse complement strand
TACAAGTCCCAGCAATACATTATAATGTAAATAATAATAACCCCCCCCCCATTTAATAATATAATGTATTGCTGGGACTTGTAGTCCTGCATAGCTGGTGCTATTCTGCATTGCTGTACAGTATAATGTAAATAATAATAATAATAATAACAACAACTAGAGGTGCACCGAAATGAAAATTTTTAAACCGAAACGAAACCGAAATGTAAAAAAGTCAGGCCGAAACCGAAAATGTTTTGTATTTAAATTATGTTAAATATTTTATTTTAATTTATTTTTATAAACT
>NW_017323534.1:0-286 GCF_000935625.1 Nanorana parkeri | reverse complement strand
TGTTTGTACGTTTTGTAGAGCGTTCATAGAGCGTTGAACGTACGACAAAACGTAAAGGTGTGAACAGGGTCGAAAGATAATTGAACAAGCAGCAATTGAAGACAGCAGCGGTGAAGGCCTTCACGAGCATTTCTAGGATGGAAATCCAGCATGTGATGATTTTTATGGGTTCCATATTTAAGGAAGACATTGACTGCAAATAACTTTTAACAAAATATTAAAAACAATGATTGTAATATTGTCACGGGTGTACGGCTGGGCCGTGGGTGGAACCCCTTGGCAGGGA
>NW_017323533.1:0-286 GCF_000935625.1 Nanorana parkeri | reverse complement strand
GAAAGCAACCACTAAGTGTGGCAGAAAACGTTGTCAAGAATAGGAGCCACAGGAAGAAAGCTGGGTGTGTAAACTGACAATGGAATAAAATTTGAGAAGAAACCCAGTAGGATATAAAAGCAGGTTCACAAACCAAAGTGGAAGTGCGTATTATTCAAGCAAAGGGAGAAGGTTACAAGTTCTGTGACTAGAGTAGGAGACAGACACAGAACATCTTCAAGAAATAGAAGCAACAGATGAGAAATACTGTCCCATCAAAAGATCTCATGGAGCCAGAACTAGGAGG
>NW_017323532.1:0-287 GCF_000935625.1 Nanorana parkeri | reverse complement strand
CGCTGTGCTAGGGAATTAACTCTTCCTGGATAGTCGAAATGTTTAAGCAAGCTCAGTGGTGGAACTGTTAAAATGAATAAATTCCATTTCTGGAAAGAGAAAAAAAAACTACATTTAAAATACTTGATTTTTCTGTGCTTTTACCTGTTTTATTTTAAGTAGGTGACAGGGTCCCTTAAAAACAAACTTTGCACTAAAAACCCAAGGTTTGCTCATTACATCAGGGCCCCCCACCCCTATACAACATAGTCACAAGTTCAAAGGCATTTGTTGAAATGAATGGTATG
>NW_017323531.1:0-287 GCF_000935625.1 Nanorana parkeri | reverse complement strand
TCATTATTTCAGATTTGGACGAACCGCCGAATCAACTGAATGATGTCCCTATTTGCAATTGCTACATGTATAATACTTTCTATAATCTGTAAATATTAGTTCCAGTTCCTGTTCCTGTTATAATACTTTAATGGATGCCTCAACTTGTGAAAGTGACAGTAAACTCTGGAGTTAAACCTTAAAAATGCATTGAAGTACCCTAACCATTAACAAAAATTTAACTTTTTTGTGTATCCCTATAGATCGTCAAATCATCTCTGAATTGCTGACACTGTCCTTCCTTCTGG
>NW_017323530.1:0-287 GCF_000935625.1 Nanorana parkeri | reverse complement strand
GACGTTTCCAGGATTAGTTTGGCAAACTGAAAACTGCGGTATTGCCAAGTCTCAAGGCAATTGATTGAGGTTTAGGATCCTTATAGTACTTTAAGCTCTTGTTACACTAAGCTGTTCACATTAAATCACATTAAAGGGGGTTATTCACAAAGCTGCTGTAGACGGCCGAGTGAAAAACCGACCCCGAAGTGAAGTGAGGTGAACGCCTTTCGGCTAACCCTAACCCTAACCCTAAGGTGAACGCCTTTCAGCTATTCACTTCAGGCTTGTGCGGCTGATTTCAGCCG
>NW_017323529.1:0-287 GCF_000935625.1 Nanorana parkeri | reverse complement strand
CACTCCGTTTCTCTGGCCCATCTCTTAAATTCGGCTATATAATCCTCAACCGGTCTTCTACCTTGCTTGAGGCCCCTTATAGCCGATTCAGCCGTCAGTTGCTTGCTGGCGTCCTCATACAGGAGGCCCATCGCCTCGAGGAACTGGGGAAATGAATCCAGCAGGTCATCATCCTCTTGGAGGTAGGTCTCGGCCCAGGCCCTTGGTTCCCCTTTTAGGTAGGAGATCAGAGTCATGACCTTTATGCGGTCGTTGTGGTATGTCCTAGGGCGTAGGTCGAATAGCAA
>NW_017323528.1:0-287 GCF_000935625.1 Nanorana parkeri | reverse complement strand
AGGGTCTCACCTGTGGCACGTCTCCTGGTTTGGCCTTCCCCAATATTTGACCCTAAATCTCCCCATCCACATGGAGTGTGCACTCACCCACATGTACTCCGGGTAGTCGCGCAGGTTGTGCAGTCCCTGGATCACCGTGTCGCGGTCCTCCTCCCATTTACGTTTACAGAAGACGATCTCCAGGAAGTACCACGTCCAGCCGATCAGCGGAACCTTCAGGAGCTCTTTCTTCGCAAGGACTTTAGAGCTCTGAGGAGACCGGAGAGGGAGAGACGCCATGACAACCT
>NW_017323527.1:0-287 GCF_000935625.1 Nanorana parkeri | reverse complement strand
TTTATGTTTTTGTTTTTTCAGTTCTCAAACCAACGTATTCGAGTTTTGCAGTACCTTACTCTACACGTCATGCTCTCACATGTCTGGAGACATGCTCCCCACTATTCTAGATCTCCATACGCTTCTTCTTCACCCCCAGAGCTTCATCTAGCAAGTACGATACAGGGTATTCTCGGGAGCATTGGGACACCCGTGACAACCCGGACCTGCCGTTGGCATTTGACACGCAAACTCTCCTCAATCCCGTTCTGGATTCTATGGGACCCGCCCTGAACATAGTAACGTGG
>NW_017323526.1:0-287 GCF_000935625.1 Nanorana parkeri | reverse complement strand
GAAAAGGGCGTTTAAAAAATATAAAAATTAAGGAACACTCATTTGAAAGCTACAAAGACTATAATAAATATGTAAAAAAGAAATAAAGCTCTCAAATATTCAAAACGAGCGATGGGTTGCAAAAGAGTGCAAGACTAACCCCCAAAAATTATTTAAATATATTAACAGTAAAAAAAACAGGTCTCAGCATGTCGGCCCCATACAAGGTAACTCAGAGTTGGTAACTGGGGACAAAGAAGGCAAATCCTATGAAATACTTTCTTCAGCTCTGTGCACACCAAGGAACA
>NW_017323525.1:0-287 GCF_000935625.1 Nanorana parkeri | reverse complement strand
TCAAAGGTCCAGCGCTATGGGTCTCCCAGTGTGTATTAAAACAAGTGTATAAGCTAAAAACCGTGAATCTATACAGCCATAAATGGGTGGTATAAATAAATAAATAAAGAGATCTATAATTATATATAATTATAAAAACACATGAATATAAACTTAAATAATTAGTGTAACCATCCTCATATAACCAATGTATCAATAGGTAAGAGTGTATGTGAAACTTTGTACAAGAATAAATGAATAAAAATGGTGTTTACAAATGACTACTCCAAGCTGTGTAAATAAATATA
>NW_017323524.1:0-287 GCF_000935625.1 Nanorana parkeri | reverse complement strand
CTATGGGGAAAATACTTAACCCCATAGTTCTCCTTTAACCCATCGAGGATATTAAACGTAGGGGATACGTCCTAAGAAACTCCAACAATGTAACTAGGACGTATCTCCTAAGTCCAGCTTCTCTCCCCCTTCGGCCGCTCCCCTCCCCCATAAATAGCAGCACTTACTGGCTGACAGAATGCAGCCACATATGTGTGATATGACACTTGCAGAAAGTCTTAGGGTGCGTTCACACCAGATGCAGTGTTCGTTCCGGCCCGATTCTGGCCCGAACTCACTGCCTCGCA
>NW_017323523.1:0-287 GCF_000935625.1 Nanorana parkeri | reverse complement strand
GGCTCCATGCTCCCTTGTCACTTGGTGATGAGGGAGCGTGGATCAGGCTTCCCGGCCAATCAGGAAGCTAGGCACCGTATAATGACTCATGCTCGGCTTCCTGATTGATCGGGAAGCTGGCCAATCAGGAAACCAGGCGGCGAGTCATTATCCGCCCCCTGGATTCCTAAATGGCCAGAAAGCCGGCTCCAAGCTTCCTCTTCACCTGTTGACAGGGGAGCATGTAGACGGCTTCCAGGCTAATCGCCCAGCTTCCTTAATGGGACTTCCGGTATCAGTATTCGGTA
>NW_017323522.1:0-287 GCF_000935625.1 Nanorana parkeri | reverse complement strand
TAGCTCGTTCACAGATGTGATTGGTTGCAGGGAGGTGGTGGGCGGGGCTCTGCCGATCTCCTATACATTCCACGCGGACATTCCCGAGAACCGCCGATCATTCAGTCATCGGAGAGAACCGCTCAATAGATCCGGAGCGCTCATGAGCGACCCATCTCTACTCCGCCCACATAACAGGAGGAGGCGGGGCCAGCATGTGGTCTGGACAATCCCCTCCCCACTGATCCTTTCCGGGGCCCCATCTCTGTGCAAATCTTCAGGGGCCGATCCTGGACATGTGACGGCGG
>NW_017323521.1:0-287 GCF_000935625.1 Nanorana parkeri | reverse complement strand
CTACCTTTTTTCAAGTTGATGGGCAACAAAAATGCTTTTCTTTGGGCAAGGTTTTAGTTTGGTAGCTGATAAATGCTGTGTCATACATGTAATCATTACTTATATATGTTTTTACAGTACCTGAACCTACACCTCCACCAATTGTCACTCGGGTAAGCAAAGAAATTGCTAAACACTATTTTCAATTTAATAAAATTCAGTTCATGTAGGGCTACACCTATTCGCCAGCATCTCTAATTCTGAACTGTATTTGTGATTTATTGTGCTTTCTTTAGAAAACTCACTTG
>NW_017323520.1:0-287 GCF_000935625.1 Nanorana parkeri | reverse complement strand
GGCTCCTCCCCCAGCACCAGTGACGGTTCAGTCCGTCACAACCTCCACCCACATGGTAAGACTTCCATTTCCTGCATCCATGGACTGTCCAACGAATGAGAACTTTTCATCCCCTCAATAAGACCCAATGTATGAGAGGTCTGAGCAGAAGGTCATTGGCACTCTGGCAGCACCTCACCAATCTCCTCCCCTGTGTGCAATATGGCGGGTGGTGGAGGAGTTGTTGGGGGAGTGGATTGCGGGTTGTGTGTGGGGAGTGGAGTGTGGGGAGTGGAGTGTGGGTTGTG
>NW_017323519.1:0-287 GCF_000935625.1 Nanorana parkeri | reverse complement strand
GTATGCGTCCATAGACTTACCTTGTGTCTCTCCTCGTCTCCTCTCACGCTGTCATTATATGAATACAGAGCGTGCGGGTTACTATTTAAACCGGCGCGCTGTGTGCAGCTTCTGAGAAGATTTGCTATTAGCGTAGCGGGGAAGCCTGCTGAGTGCTGAGCATTTTGCATCGCTCCCGCTACGCTAATAGCGTATCTTTTCAGAAGCTGCACACAGTGCGCCGGTTTAAATAGTAACCCGCACACGCTGTATGCATATAATGACAGCGTGAGAGCCGGGACACTGCG
>NW_017323518.1:0-287 GCF_000935625.1 Nanorana parkeri | reverse complement strand
GTTACATAGAGACATAGATACATAGTTACATAGTTACATAGAGACATAGTATTTGGGGTTGAATAAAGACATACGTCCATAGAGTCCAACCCATATCGGCCCGCGCATCATCTCATTCTAAGGCCCCATTCACACGTAGCGATTTATCGCGAGAAGTCGCCGGCTAATGATAGTCGATGGACCTGTCTTAGCTCCGTGTCGCGGTCGCTTCTACGGGACCCTTTTTTCGGCAGATTTTGCTTTTTATAATGGAGCCCGACGGAGAAGGTCGCGCTACTGTCGCTGGA
>NW_017323517.1:0-287 GCF_000935625.1 Nanorana parkeri | reverse complement strand
TTTTAAGATTTAACTCCTAAGTTTAGTGTCACTTTAAGATAGAAAAATGTTACATGGCCAGTATAAAGGGGCTTTTAACTTTCTAGAAATTCCATTTACTGGCATAATCCACTGCTTCACCACATAGAACGACATTACCAACTGAACCAATAATACAGGGGCTCATTTATGACGTTAGAGGAGAGGGCCGTTTTAGGGTTCTAATACTCACCAGCCCGGTGCCAGATGTCTTTGTCATGCAGAATACAATATGAAAGCTGGATCTAGACTTAGTGGTACCTCCATTT
>NW_017323516.1:0-287 GCF_000935625.1 Nanorana parkeri | reverse complement strand
GTTCTCAAACTGTATCCAGTCTTTCTTACACTTCTTCTCTAGAACAATCCAGAAACATAACAATGACACTCAAATTATAAGGGATCAAAATTAATACTTTAGAGCACAATTTATCAACATTTTACCCCTCGGGAACCCCTAAAATAATTTCCTGGTCTCGGGGAACCCTTGGTAAAAATAATTTAACAGGGAATCAATGAGAAAAACTTCTTATGGTGGTGGTCAGTGGGAAGAATGTGGTTTATAATGGTATTCAATAGAGAAAATGCCCATTGCATAGGTGGTCA
>NW_017323515.1:0-287 GCF_000935625.1 Nanorana parkeri | reverse complement strand
AGAAACCAGTTAGTTTGAAATATTACTATGATTCAATCATTTATAAAAGAATAAGCAACAATGTATCTATTTTCATTACTTAACCCCATGACATACCAAAGTTATGTAGGTATATATGACACAATTGATTTTAATTTTGTCACTTTTCAGGAGATATTAGGTCTTGATTCATTCAGCTGTGAGGGTAACAACTACAGTGGTACCTCAGTTCACAAACCTAATTCGTTCCACGATTCTGGTCGCAAGCCGAATTGGTCGCAAACCAAATCAAATTTCCCCATAAGGTT
>NW_017323514.1:0-287 GCF_000935625.1 Nanorana parkeri | reverse complement strand
TGGCACTCGTGGTGGCTGTGGCGGTGCCACTAATGGTTACCATTTTGGTGCTCGGAGGAGGAGCCACAACACTTTCCTCCCCTAACAGCACTGCCTGGTGTTGCACACGCATGTGCTGGTTCATGCCACTGTTGCTGAGATGCCCTACGTTTCGGCCACGGCTGACTTCCCTGCCACAGTGGTTGCATTTGGCCTTCTGACCAGCACCTAATTTTTTTTAAATGCTGCCAAATGCTGGAACGGAACCCACTGCTGCCTGATGCAATCGCTTCCACTTCAGTGGTCAC
>NW_017323513.1:0-287 GCF_000935625.1 Nanorana parkeri | reverse complement strand
GCTCTGTGTCCCAGCGGGGTGGAGAGAAAGTGTGACAGCCGAACACTGCGGGAGGAGAGCGCTGTGATTTTTTTTTTGTGGTTGCTTCAGGGGGTGTGGATTTGGGGGGTTTGTTTTTTTTTCTTTTGGGGGGGGGGGCCCAAAACAAAGTCTTGCACCAGGGCCCCTTGTTCCTTAGGTCCGCCACTGACTCACCAAATACCTTTTCATCCATGAATGTGCTTTATTTGAATGCAGCAGGGTTAGCGCAGACAACAGGATACAGCAGATGAATGAATAGATGGTAT
>NW_017323512.1:0-287 GCF_000935625.1 Nanorana parkeri | reverse complement strand
TGTCCCTTAATGAACAATAAAGAAAACAGGATTTTTGTACTCACCTTAAAACCTGTCTCTTGAAGTTCAGTAACGGACGCATGCCCCACCTCTCTGTGTTAATGATCTACTTCCAATACTGCTTTTCTAAAAACTGAAGCATCATGGGAATAGGAGGGGTTATAGTTGCTGGTCAATTATTCCGATCAGCCTGTTACCAGGCTGATCGGCATTGCAGATGGTATATTTAGTAGAACTGATCTGCCCGGAACAACTGATTGGTCCTGAAATCTCACTTCTATCTGACT
>NW_017323511.1:0-287 GCF_000935625.1 Nanorana parkeri | reverse complement strand
AGCAACCAGAAACGACATTTATCCGGAATCTACCAATCCCCATAGATGCTGGATAATGGGGAGTTTACTGTGTGATCCTTTTTTTGTTTTTTAACACAGTGCCCCACATCGCATATACTGTGTATTGTCATGCATTGCAGCATTGGTGCGTTTCCCGCATTGGGGTGCCATTCTGAATTATTGGCACTGCAACACACCACACCGCACATGCTGCCTTGAGTTACTGAAATGCACGGGAGGGCTAAAGTAGGGATGCACTGATACCGATACTAGTACTCGTACTCGCC
>NW_017323510.1:0-287 GCF_000935625.1 Nanorana parkeri | reverse complement strand
GATACGGTGTCCTATCAACAGCTCGAGGTACACCTAGACCCACTGGGCCGGTTTATCATTCTAGTGTGCTCCCTCAACTCCAGATTGTTCACCATAGTGAATCTCTACGCACCTAATACTCACCAAACAAGATTCATTACCCGTCTGCTCAAAAAGGCGCGGAAAGTCCAGCAGGGGGCTCTGATCGTATGTGGTGATTTCAATCTGGTCCCAGATAGGGCCATGGACTCTACCTTCTCGCCACAAAGGCAACTACCATCCCTTCAACCCGCTATCAATAGCAATGG
>NW_017323509.1:0-287 GCF_000935625.1 Nanorana parkeri | reverse complement strand
CCTGAGGTTAACGTTTCTGAGGCCACGCCTCCTTCGTCAGATCCAATAGGGAGTGTTCCATTGACTCCCTTTTAAAGCGCGACTCAGCTCAGGCTTGCCATTTAAGAAAACACCTGCGGTCGCAGGGATTCAAATTAGATTTTCCCGCTTAAGCAGAAGTCATGTTATAAATTATCCTTATGACTGTGTATATATCTAAAAGACTGCGACCATTTAAATATAAAACGAATGTGCATAATACCATGTTCCAAAGAAAAAAGTTTCTTATAGTAAAAATACACATAGGG
>NW_017323508.1:0-287 GCF_000935625.1 Nanorana parkeri | reverse complement strand
TACATAGCCCTTAATGACACCCCAGATGTCTCCTCTATGACACTCTGGGAAGCACATAAAACGGTTCTCAGAGGAGAATGCATCCGTGTAGCATCCTCCCTCAAAAAACTAAGACAATCCCGTTTAAAAACGCTTGAAGACGAATACACGAAACAAACTCGAACATACACGGCCCACCCAACCCAGCTTAACAAATCACTACTGGATACTGCTAGACGTAATTTAAATTTGCTTTTAACAAATATAGCTGATAAAAGTTTACGCAGGACCCAACATAAGTTCTATCT
>NW_017323507.1:0-287 GCF_000935625.1 Nanorana parkeri | reverse complement strand
TATACAATTTTGCTCTTGCGTTGTGTGTGAATGAGGCCAAAATGTCCTTGTAAGACTTAACAGTTATTGTAACCTTCGCCTAAAGTTATATTTCTTTATGTCCTTAACAATTTCATGCTTTTCCATTTTATTGCGATTCTTATGGGCAGCAATATATCAGAGAATATGAATATGTGCAATAATGCTTATAGGGTATCTATGGCCAAAAACTAAAAAGAAATCTGTATTTTTATATTGAATTTGCTACAGCTACAGCTTGCGGTATACTGAGCCTAGGGTGATGGGAG
>NW_017323506.1:0-287 GCF_000935625.1 Nanorana parkeri | reverse complement strand
CCCCCCTGGATCTGCCACTGACCTGACCCATTAATCCCAGCTATAAGGTACAGAGCTCACCTGATCTCCCATCTTAGCTATGGGGTACAGAGCTCCCTTGACTTTCAATCCCAGCTATGGGGTACAGAGCTTACCTGATCTCCCATGTCAGCTATGGGGTACAGACGTCACCTGTTCTCCCATGTCAGCTATGGGGTACAGACCTCACCTGACTTCATCTCAGTTATTGGGTACAGACCTCACCTTACCACCCATCCCAGCTATAGATTACAGAGCTCACCTGACTT
>NW_017323505.1:0-287 GCF_000935625.1 Nanorana parkeri | reverse complement strand
GCTTGTATCGGTATCGGTGCATCCCTAATATATATATATATCATATATACATACATATATACTGGCTTCTAGGTTATTGGTACTAGCTCTGAGGAAGGGGTGATTTCCCCGAAACGCATCAGCTCTGTTCCTGGTTGTTGTTACATACACCGCTTGCTTTCTACCTCTTACATGTGAGCACGGCTGGATTTCCCATAAGGCCCGGCCTCGGGGCAGCAGGGGTATGGAATTCCTATCTCCCGATGCCCGAGCGGGTAGTTGTTTTATACATTTAGCCCTGCTTTGGG
>NW_017323504.1:0-287 GCF_000935625.1 Nanorana parkeri | reverse complement strand
CTGGTCTGAGGTCTGCCATGTGTTGGTTCTGGTCTGGGGTTAGCCATGCAATGGTTCTGGTTTGCACTCTGCTGTGCGTTGGTTCTGGTCTGAGGTCGGCTGTGCGTTGGTTTTGGTATGCGCTCTGCCGTACATTGGTTCTGGCCTGAGTTCTGCCATGTGGTGGTTCTGGCCTGAGGTCTGCCATGCAGTGGTACTGGTCTGAAGTCTGCCGTGCATTGGCTCTGGTCTGAGGTCTGCCATGCAATTGGTTCTGGTCTGCCATGTGTTGGTTCTGGTCTGGGGTT
>NW_017323503.1:0-287 GCF_000935625.1 Nanorana parkeri | reverse complement strand
GACCGGAGGATGTCCAGCATCATCTAGCCCAAATGGCAGTACTCTCATGGATCAGAGCCGATCTGTAGTGTGTCCTCAGCATGGAATGTATAATACTGAGTCCTCCGGGAGGTCTGAGCATATGTGGCCCCCAGTGTCTGTGTGTGGCTCTGATATGAGATATGAAACACTCCGAGGTGAAGGCCGGATGTCAGAACATTTCACATATGAAGGACACAGAATATCACCGTCCAGGGACACGTCGGAGGACACATCGGAGGACACGTCGGGGGACACATCGGAGGACA
>NW_017323502.1:0-287 GCF_000935625.1 Nanorana parkeri | reverse complement strand
ATCAATCTTCCTCCACTTCTCCTATATTCGTCCTCGTTCCCAGGATAATCATTTAGTGATTCATCATAACCATGTAATGAAATAAACCGCTTATAGTGCAGAAGGTAAAACAAATTTCTTTATTTAAAAGCAATCTACTCACATTCAGTATTAAAAAGCGGGCATATATTCAATCCTCCTCTTATTCATGCATCAGCAAGCCCTGTCTTAAAGTGACAATAAAGTCAAACCCAATGCTGGTTTATGCACTTACCTTAAATGATGCCTATTGATCCGATCATCTTCTT
>NW_017323501.1:0-287 GCF_000935625.1 Nanorana parkeri | reverse complement strand
TACGGGGCCCTTCCACTGACTCCGCACACAATACGGGGCCCGTGTCTCTGCTCCGCACATAAGACTCCAGAGCTCACACAGCCCTCCGGGCTCCACCTGTACCTGGCCCTTTGATACCTAATCCAGTATGCAGGTGGTGCCACGGGGGGGGGGTTCCCCTTTAAAATGAGAAGCGGTGGAGACGTGATCGGGGTTCATGGTCGCGTCACATGCGTCGGGTTGCATTTCTCGATGTCCCCCGTTGTGCGCGGAGACGAATTGAGACGGTGACGCATTTTTATCGCGTT
>NW_017323500.1:0-287 GCF_000935625.1 Nanorana parkeri | reverse complement strand
CCTCAGCTCCACCTAGTGGCCATAATGTGGTATTTTCCTGATATTCCATTCAACCTGGAAAAACATATACTAATAACATTTGTTTTTGCCTTCATGTGCACAGAACGAACATACACAGATGGATGGCTCTATGAATTGTAAAAAGAAAAGTATGACAGCCCTCAGTGTATTCACCTTTAAAAACAGGTCAGCTGAGGAAGCGTCTATATTTCTGTCCTCACAAGTTCCCTTTAAAAGCCGTTATCTCCTTCGGTGAGAATGATTCACACGTTGGCTGGTCCTCCTCT
>NW_017323499.1:0-287 GCF_000935625.1 Nanorana parkeri | reverse complement strand
TTGGCCATAACCTCTAAAGCTCTGGAGGTATGGGCAGATGAGACAGAATCTGCAGTGTCTGGTGATCTCGGTAAACTCGGGATACTGGAGTCCCTCAGGAATTTTAAATTGGCATTTTTTGCGGAGGCAGCCATTGATGTGGTGCGCTCCCTTGCAAGGGTAATGCTCCTCTCGGTTACCGGCCGACAGGCCCTGTGGTTGAGGCTTTGGGTCGCTAATCCCACCTCCAAGCAGGGGTGGTGTTGAATTCCCTTTAATGGCCAGTCTTTATTTGGAGATAAGCTGGA
>NW_017323498.1:0-287 GCF_000935625.1 Nanorana parkeri | reverse complement strand
GTTCTATCTTAGGGATGTCTTACCCTAGGACAGGAAGTGTAATAATGGGCCCCCCATCATCCCTGCGCTGAGTTCCCGGGTCATAGGTCGTGGTCTGAAAGGGGCGGGACAAATATCCCACAAATGTTATGAGAGATGGGCCTCCTTCGGGGGGAGGGGAGAGGAGGTGTGGGCCCCTGAAGAAAAAGGTATGGACCCTGTAGCAGCTGGTAGTACTTCTGTCTGCGTTGTCTCCTGTGCCTTGCAGGGATCTCTGGGTGGAGATATTGGGGGCCCCCTGGCTGAGC
>NW_017323497.1:0-287 GCF_000935625.1 Nanorana parkeri | reverse complement strand
TGGCAGTAATGATGTAGAGCACAGGAATTTCCTATGCTCCTAAGTGCCATCTAGTGGCAGTAACGGCGTGCGAACGGTGTCAGCCAGCTATACGCTGGACGAACCCGTTATACATCAGTCCTTAGATCCCGGGTCAGATTTATTATTGCAGCTGACCAGCCCTTAGAGGTGGTGGCTGCATTAATTTTCTACGTTCAGGCTTCTTTATTTTCACCTGGTGATCCCACCAGTTACACTCACTTTCAAAGAGGAAGCAATTTCAGTCCAGGAGAGGAGCCGGTACAACT
>NW_017323496.1:0-287 GCF_000935625.1 Nanorana parkeri | reverse complement strand
AACAGAAAACCTACGCCTAGTGTATGTGAAGTAGCATGGTGCAACGCACAATGTAGTGCGTTCGTGCGTGAAACGGAACAAAAACATAATCCGAGTTACACACACCTGACGAAATGAAGGAGCGAACAATTCCCACGGGGAACCGACAAGCTCCACCACTGACACAGAACCTGCGAGTAGATGGAAAACAGGACAAAACGCCCCTGCAGCCGCCCACCTGGCACACCGCAGCAATGAACCATCTGTGCAACGACACCCCCCGAAGTATACAACAGCCTACCTCTCCC
>NW_017323495.1:0-288 GCF_000935625.1 Nanorana parkeri | reverse complement strand
AGATGATTTCATATCAGCAGGCAGAGCTGCATGCTGATGTGATATTTAGGCATCATTCACAATTGCCACTTGCATTTTTCCTTTTTTATATCCAGAGAAAAATCTGTCGGGCTAGATGCTGTAATGATGCTTTTAGATGCGTTAAATAGTGTGCGTTTATGCGTGTTTTGAAGTTAAAATCGATTTCTGGACGCACAGGACTTCACGCAGCTCAACTGACTGCAGATAAAAGCGTCTAAATGCAAAGTGGAAAGGTTTACTCTGCTTGATCGAGCAGAGTAAACCTTT
>NW_017323494.1:0-288 GCF_000935625.1 Nanorana parkeri | reverse complement strand
TTAATCTTGAAGTCTGAAAGCCTTCCAAATGCCTCAATTAAGTTTAAAATGAGAGATGACGGTCAACAATTATAGAGAAACGACTCTTTGTATGTGTGCTGTAAACATTTAGTAGCAAACACAGTTCTCCAAAAAAATATATTAAATGCACAAGAGCAAAACCAACCAGGAATATGAGAGCCATAGACAGACACTCAAAATCAAAAGGGATCTGAATGAGAAAAAGCCCAGAAACTGGCAGGGACTATTAAAGGAGAACTATGGGGTCAGGGCTTTCCCCTATAGTTC
>NW_017323493.1:0-288 GCF_000935625.1 Nanorana parkeri | reverse complement strand
GTCAGTGAGCTGATCGGCTGTAGTATCGGTACCCCGGAGTCGTCTGATGATCGGACCTGATACATACTCTCCCCTCCCCCCAGGTTCTGATGATTGCACCCTCCGGTTCTGGGAGGTCGGTACCGGCCGCTGCCTGAAATCCTTCCGCCTGGACGGGGCCGTGAAGAGCGTCAGCTGGAACCTGAACCCCACAATGATCCTGGTGGCGGCCTGTGTGTAAGTGGCCCAATGACTGAGCCCCCGGGTACTACTACTCCCCCCAGGGTACCGCTACTCCCCCCAGGGTAC
>NW_017323492.1:0-288 GCF_000935625.1 Nanorana parkeri | reverse complement strand
GAGGACATATACTAACCTCCTCCCGTGACCCCAAGCTCAGTTTTTAACAGGTTCTATAGCCCGCAATATACCGAGAGCTCCGCAGCTGGGACGGATCCCGTCAATACTGTCTAGATCCACCCGGATGCATAAGTGTCAGCTGGCTCTGTCTATCTAGAGGCAAAGCGAGCTGTGCCCACCTCCTCCCTATCCGTTCCTCCACTTAGCGCTGGAGGATCGGAGGGGGGGAGGAGAGTCTGCGGGGAGTGGTGGCTGACAGTCACCACTCTCTGCAGGGAGATGATCGGA
>NW_017323491.1:0-288 GCF_000935625.1 Nanorana parkeri | reverse complement strand
CTGTGCTGAGTTCCCGGGTCTGTACCCCCGCTGTGCCCATTTGTGGGGGATGTAGAGGGAGATGTTGGGTTGGTTTTGGTCTCTATGGTGGCGATGAGTGGTTGGCCCTTTAAGTCTCCTTTGTGGCCCCTGTCGGGGTGTTTCGTGTCTTTGACGTGCTCTCAGCGCACGCGGCCGCCTCCCCCGTCATCTGTGCGGTGCCTCTGCGGGAAGCCGCGTCCTTGTCTTGGATGCTGGCGGTATTGTGTGTGTCATGGCGGCGTTGCGTCATTGGTGATGTCAGCGCCG
>NW_017323490.1:0-288 GCF_000935625.1 Nanorana parkeri | reverse complement strand
TCGGGCAAAGCTGATCATCCTTATTAGATGGCATCTGCCCAACGTGGAGAGTGGTAAATCACGCCATTTCCTTAGCTCATTTGTGATAATCTGAATGAGATGTGTATAATTCAATGCGTAAATCTCGGTGGCTAGGCGGGGGATTTGTATACCTAAGTATCTAATGGAGCGGTGTTTAATTTGTATTTTGTACCTATCAGGCCATGTGGACATGTTTATTAAGTGACCGTTGGATAGAGGGAGCAGTTCACATTTATTATAGTTAATCTTCAACCCTGAGAAGGAGCC
>NW_017323489.1:0-288 GCF_000935625.1 Nanorana parkeri | reverse complement strand
ATCTGATTCGGTCAGACATTGTACAGGGGATTCCGCCCAATCACTGACTCTGACTTGAACGGATGAGGAGAAGTCGGACCTGTTGGTAGATAGTTTTTCCAGTCTGGTTTCCCAAAACAAGTCCTTACAGTCGCTGGTGCAGGTCAGTTGAGCCATTTGTCCCAATAATAGAAAATCTTTATCACTGTCAATCTGGACTGTACAGGAGTTCCCTAAAAAATAAAACAGGGAACAGGATGATATGGAATAGAACAAAGTGACAATTATCCTACAATGTCACCATCACCC
>NW_017323488.1:0-288 GCF_000935625.1 Nanorana parkeri | reverse complement strand
TCTGTTGTGTGCTGGCCCTCTGTTCCTGTCCATCTGTCTGTTCTGTCCTGGCCCTCTGTTTCTGTCTGACTGTTGTGTCCTGGTCCTCTGTTCCTGTATGTCTGTCGTGTCCTGGTCCTCTGCTCCTATCTATGTGTCTGCTGTGTCCTGACCCTCTGCTCCTGCCTATCTGCCTGCTGTGTCCTGACCCTCTGGATATGTCTAACTGTCTGTCTGCTGTGTCCTGACCCTCGGCTCCTTTCTTTCTGTCTGTCTGTATGTTGTGTACTGGTGCTCGGTTCCTGTCTG
>NW_017323487.1:0-288 GCF_000935625.1 Nanorana parkeri | reverse complement strand
CTACATGATTTACCAATAGCCTCAGGTTCTGTCCCCTTAAAAACATTTCCTTTCAATACATACGTTTGAGAAACATCTGACAATACACAAGACCCATGTACAGATCCCTCAGCAAACCCCAATGTTACAGGGAAACAGCAAGAAAGTACATTATGCCATCTATAAATAAGAAACCAGATTAAATGATAATTGGTTTATTGTTCCACAGACAGCACATTGTGTGGCTTTTTAAGAGACTTCCCAATAAACACTGCACATACAAGGACAACCAGAAGACTGAGACATCCA
>NW_017323486.1:0-288 GCF_000935625.1 Nanorana parkeri | reverse complement strand
GTAACCCCCCTTCTTATCAAGTGGGGGATCAAGTGTGGTTATCCACCAGGCACCTGAAAATGACGACGCCGTCAAGAAAGCTAAGTCGACTGTTCATGGGGCCATACCCCATAGAGGCAATTATCAATCAGGTAACGGTACGCCTGAGGCTGCCACCTACTATGCGCATCCATCCTGTCTTCCATGTATCGCTTCTAAAACCCCATCGTCCCAACACTTTCAAAGACCGGGTTCCAGCAAATCTCCCTCCGATCGATGTGGAGGGTCAGGAGGAATTCGAGGTAGGGT
>NW_017323485.1:0-288 GCF_000935625.1 Nanorana parkeri | reverse complement strand
TCTACACTCTATATACATAATAAATATGTAGTCACATTTTTTTTTAATAATTCATGTAAAAAAAAAATCAATATTTAAACTAATAAAAACAATTGTGGATTAAAAAATAAATAAAATAAACAGACCTCATGGAGGTAATGGTGGTAATGGAAAGACCTTCATCGAATAACGATGTTTCCAATATATATTTTTATAGTTTAGATAATATTGAATTGTATATTCAATTTTTAGCATACAAAATATTTATATCCTAGATCTGGCATACAATTGCTTTAATCAGAATAAATG
>NW_017323484.1:0-288 GCF_000935625.1 Nanorana parkeri | reverse complement strand
CTACACTATTTTTCTAAACACATTTTACACTTTTTTTAAATATATTTCTTTTTCACCCTGAGGGGTTCCTTTTTTTATTCAACCTCCTAATGGCGTTGTTCAAAGTATGTCACTGTCACTAAGTGTGACACTTAGTATGCCAAGTGACCACCAAAAATGTTAGATTTTAGTTTTAGGCTGCGAAGTACAGAACATTTTCTACAATCCTAGTAATGTGAGGTTTATCCAAATAAAGGACAAATAAATGATTTTTTTTTTTTTTTTCAGAATACATTTTTATTTGTGTCA
>NW_017323483.1:0-288 GCF_000935625.1 Nanorana parkeri | reverse complement strand
TTGCAACCACAATCAGTGGATCACGGGTGCAATGCTCTGACACCTACAGACACTTTCTCCCAGTTCCTGTCTGTACCAAGGTATAGACTTGTAGACGGATCCAGATACTGTCTGCTCAACATCAGTCCGTCATCACACAGAATCAGCCCTGGCAGAGTTACCCTTTAACAAACATCATCTTTGCTATGGTGAATAGACTGAATTGATGGTCCCATATTATGGAGTTGGTAATGGATATTGTATCCTGTATTAAAATGAGTTGAGGAGAGGCTCTGGTTGTATAGCATA
>NW_017323482.1:0-288 GCF_000935625.1 Nanorana parkeri | reverse complement strand
CGAAGTACTGATGGGGTGGTCATAATAATCTGGCCAGTGTACATCATTACTACAAAATATCCTTCTAATAATTATTACCACCATTAAACATGTTTCTCACATCCAACTGAATCATACACCTTTTCTGTCTAAGATTGGCATTAGAAAAGGCAAGTGATGGTATTTTACTTTTATGAAATATGGATAAGGTAACACTTGGAACACAGGGGGAATACAGGTACCTTTATGAAACCGTAGCTGTTCATGTGATATTGATTGGTTGCCATGGGCAACTGCTCCAGATTCTGT
>NW_017323481.1:0-288 GCF_000935625.1 Nanorana parkeri | reverse complement strand
CTGAAAATCTCGGCTTATACTCGAGTATATACGGTATTACTTTCAATGTTTGCTCACAATTCCTTTTAAACCCTTATTGCGTGTGAACCAAGTAGATAGAATGCATCAGCTGATTGGCGAAAAAAATGATCAAGTGTTCAACTTCCTAAAACAACACATTCTCATGCACCAATTCCACCAAATTGCATGTGAGATCAATATCCATGAAATGGGGACAGTCAACAACCGTGAGATGTAGCTCTCTCCAGGGATTGCACATTATGAATCCCTTAGCACCTCCAAGAAACT
>NW_017323480.1:0-288 GCF_000935625.1 Nanorana parkeri | reverse complement strand
TCCGTTAAAATGTGCTTTTCTTTAATGCACATATGTGCAACCTGTGTCAACATGTGCCTCCAAGTGTGGTGCGCTGCCATGTATTAGGACTAGCACCCCAATGCACTATAGAGTAGTGACCAATGCACCCACAATGCAGCGCAGCACAATGTACATTCAGCGCATTTCAGGTATGTTGCGGTGAATTGGCAGCCTTTTCAAAATTAACAAGCAGCCTCAATTTCATTCATGTTAAAAGGGACATTAAAGAAAAAAGAAAGAAAGTACCTAGAGATCCTCACCCCAAGT
>NW_017323479.1:0-288 GCF_000935625.1 Nanorana parkeri | reverse complement strand
GTGAGGTCACATGGAGGGGTGAGGTCACATGGAGGGGTGAGTGGTGCATGAGGAGGTTTACCTGTAGGTGGTTGATACGACTGATGATCCGCACGCCACTGTCAGGTTCGCCTGGAAACAAAAGAATTGTCATGCAAAAAGTGTTTAATCTTAAAGGAGAATACACGTAAAGCATTATGAGCACTAACACCATGCAGGGCAAAGCGATACTCTTTCTTTAATGATCCTCCCAGGATGCTCTGTATGGTCCTAGGGGGTCTGTAGGGTCCTGGGGGTCTGTAGGGTCCT
>NW_017323478.1:0-288 GCF_000935625.1 Nanorana parkeri | reverse complement strand
GTTTCTAACGACGTTGCCCTTTGGAAGAAACCGCAGAACATGACACGTAACTATACTCGATATTCATATCCCCGTTGTTGATTGCCTTTACCTCTGGATGCACAGGTAGCTCTGGCCCTGATGGGTTTATCCCCCATCCACTGCTTTATTTGACAGTCCCACTTTCGGAGGGGGTTTTTTTTCTCTTTCTTCTTTTTATGGGGGCCACTCTTGGCAGGAAAAAAGGGAGTGCGGTGGCGAGATTGTTTTTTTTTTCATACGTTCTTCAATTCACCCGGTGGGACCATT
>NW_017323477.1:0-288 GCF_000935625.1 Nanorana parkeri | reverse complement strand
TCACTCGGCTGCCGTCGGCAGCTTAGTGAATAGACCCCTTAATGATCTTGTTTGATATTTTGAAAAAGCAGTATACAATGGTGGAAAACAACTATTTTGGGTTTATCCATTTACTTTTTGCGTATAAATTCTTAATGGTCCACATAACTGGGGGCATGTCAAGGGGTGTCTCCTTTACCTAAATTGCAGTTGTGTGAAAAAGAAAATACACCCTCTTGGAATTCTATGTTTTACGTATCAGGGCATAATAAAAAATCATCTGGTCCTTAGCAGGTCTTAAAATTAGGT
>NW_017323476.1:0-288 GCF_000935625.1 Nanorana parkeri | reverse complement strand
ATAGAGAGAGAGAGAGAGACAGAGAGAGAGAGAGAGAGAGATTGCACTTTATCACTGAAAACTTCCTTTAGGTGCTAATCAACATATTTTATTGCTTAATACAACAACAATCTTGTAAAATATGCAAGTCAAATAAAAATTACTTTCAAGTCCCATTAAACTCATCCTAAACAGTTATATCTTAAACATTTGAATCGTTAATTCCTTAACTATTAGCATGAATGTAGATCATTGGTGTATCACTTCTTTGTAGATCCTCAAATCATCTCTGAATTGGTGCTGACACTT
>NW_017323475.1:0-288 GCF_000935625.1 Nanorana parkeri | reverse complement strand
GCTGACATGAGGATAGACCTGCAAGGGAAAATTACAGTAAGTATAGATAGCAATTTTCTATTTTCCCAGCCTCCTCATGTCAGCATACTCATGGGTCATCTTGCCCTCGGACCCGCCCCCCCTTTGTTAGGTCTACCCTACTGGAGCATAAATCTGAGACACATTTGGTAACTAGACCGTGGGAGGGAACTTATGCTAACATGAAGATAGATCAGGAAAGGAAAATTACAGTAAATACAGATAGCAATTTTCCATTTTCTCGGCCTCCTCATGTCAGCATACTTATGG
>NW_017323474.1:0-288 GCF_000935625.1 Nanorana parkeri | reverse complement strand
CTCGCACAGGGCGCCTAAAGGCCTAAGGCCGGCCCTGACAACATTCACTCTATTTCTGGGGTCTCCATGCACTGTTTTTCTTACAGTGCGAGATGGCATAAAAGAACTTGCACTTTTTTGTTGGCATAATTTGCACAGACCCCTGATGATGCCAGAATAGGGGCAAAACATGTTGGGCATGGGTGCTTAGGAATTTAATAGTTAGAGGAAGGGAAAATGGAGATTTGATAGAAAAAAATGCAAATAGGGATTACAATGGTCAATAGAGTTGTAAATAGGAAATTAGAT
>NW_017323473.1:0-288 GCF_000935625.1 Nanorana parkeri | reverse complement strand
CCCCTTACATTGGTGGTCATTGTAAATTTCCCCCTTACATTGGTGTTTAGTGTAGAATCCCCCTTACATTGGTGTTCAGTGTAAATCCCCCTTGCATTGGTGGTCAGTGTAGAATCCACCCTTACATTGGTGGTTAGTGTAAAAATCCCCCCTTACATTGGAGGTCAGAGTAAATCTCCCCTTATATTGGTGGTTAGTGTAGAAACACCCCTTACATTTGTGGTCAGTGTAAACCCCCCCCCCTTACATTGGTGGTCATTGTACATTTCCCCCTTACATTGGTGGTCA
>NW_017323472.1:0-288 GCF_000935625.1 Nanorana parkeri | reverse complement strand
TGGCGCCTCAACGAAACCCTGCTACGTGATCCCGTAACGGTGGATGCTGTCAAGTCCACGATCGCTACCTTCATTGCCACACATGCCGTAGATACTACCGCCGAGCCGGTTAAGTGGGAAGCCTTTAAATACCTGCTCAGGGGTGTCCTCATTTCTCATGCCACTCGCATGAAAAAGGAGCGCTCAAAAGATATCGCTACACTGTTGGGCGACATTCACATATTAGAACTTCAGCATAAGTCTGCATGCGCTACCTCTGTCTTGCTGGAATTAGAGCAGAAACGTTCT
>NW_017323471.1:0-288 GCF_000935625.1 Nanorana parkeri | reverse complement strand
TGAGCACCAACCTCCATACTGAGCACTAACCTCCATACTGAATGCTAACCTCCATACTGAGCACTAACCCATACAAATAAAAGCTGAGTGCGGTAAACACGCCTGTCAGAATAATATGTTTTCTTAACTGTCACTTCTGCTGGACAGCTTTGTCTGCATGAAAATGTGCAGAAAAATAAATAAATAAAGCTGTATGAAACAAAGAACAAAAAGTATCTACCCAATACTGCCACGGGTCTATACACCTGCTGTGCCCATTATGAATGGCTCCCACCATCCCTGTGCTGA
>NW_017323470.1:0-288 GCF_000935625.1 Nanorana parkeri | reverse complement strand
GTTCCTGGTATGGTGGGGTATAAATACGGGGTATGTTCCTGTCACTAATTAGATCTGAAGAAGCCACTTGGATTAGGAGATGAACGTCATCAACATGACAGAACGGGTTCAGTTGGAAGTGACTAATACTGGCTGCACCATCATCTGGTAGATTCAACAACTTCTATAGGCCGGCAGTGATTTGTCTATGTTTTCAATTTTTTACTCTACCGACACAAATAAAAGTTTATAACATTATTTCTTTATTTGGGTAAATATGAAATGTTGGATATTATTATTATGCATCTT
>NW_017323469.1:0-288 GCF_000935625.1 Nanorana parkeri | reverse complement strand
GCTAGTCAGTTGAAGGTATGGCAACCAGGCCCGTCCGTCCAAGGAGCCCTGTGTGACAATCTCCTGGTAGGATATCAAGCTAGTGCCGCACAGGACATGGCGCAGTTGTGGCCAAAACTGACGGTCCCAGCCCAGAAAGGAGGGAGCGTGGACACCAGGGGAGAAGTGAGGATTGTCTAGTATGGGAGTCAAGGGGCTCGGTAGAGAGGATAGCTGTAGTGGTGTACGGGACTTGTGCCAGCACCAGAGAACTGAGTAAACAAGGAGGGGCCACTCTGCGCTGCCACC
>NW_017323468.1:0-288 GCF_000935625.1 Nanorana parkeri | reverse complement strand
GAGTGAGGTGAAAGACCTTGGCCATTCCATGCATATAAATAATGGACGCACCACTGAATCTGTTCAACAGCTTCTGCAGAAAATTGATGCTCTGGAAAACAGATCGCGACTAAATAATCTGTGCATAGTGGACCTTCCTGAATCAGTATCACCTAGGGATGTAGCCCATTTCTGTTCCGCTGTGATTCCACAAGCCCTGGGCTTCTCTTCTGTATGTAAGGTGGAACGTGCACACAGACTAGGCCCTCCTAAAGATCAACAGAGACCGAGGCCGGTTATCGTTCGTTA
>NW_017323467.1:0-288 GCF_000935625.1 Nanorana parkeri | reverse complement strand
ATGCTCCGATACCTTCCCTGATACCAGAACTTCTGGCCAGAAGGAGATTTCCTCTGTCCAGCAGCGACGTAGGGGATATGGAGCCGGCTTTCTGGTGGTATCGGTACTCGGTATCTGCGAGTACAATAAGCAAAATATTGGCATGCGTACTTAATACTAAAAAAACAGTATCGATATATATATATATATTAGGGATGCACTGATAGCATATACTTGTCCAAGGACCATTTACTGATACATTGTTGTCTGTCATGTGACAGTTTTTCTAAAACAATACAGACTGATGAT
>NW_017323466.1:0-288 GCF_000935625.1 Nanorana parkeri | reverse complement strand
AAAAAAAGCTAGATGTGCATTCAGCTTCCATGCTTCCAGGTACATTTAGAAATGAGCTCCAAATGCACCGGTACTCCTGTATTTTCATTGCTGTGTGCATGAGGCTTTATTCTCTAGTATATTTTGACCAAATCTCTCTCAATAAAAATTCTGCTGTTGCTGGCCAGTTTTACACTACTGTGTCATCTGCATTCTCTTAATTTCTAATGGTAGAACTTGGTCAGCAACAGGACAGTTTTGCATCAGTCAGATCAGGGGCAGTCACAAAGAACTACTGGCCAATTTTTT
>NW_017323465.1:0-288 GCF_000935625.1 Nanorana parkeri | reverse complement strand
CGGCTGTCTGAGGTCCTGTGCCTGCTGGGGGCCTCGGCAGCTTTCCTGTAAACCACGTGGCCCATGTTTACAGCTTTAGCCGCACGTCTCCTTCCTGGGGAATCCTACTGCCCATGAGACCCCGCACAGCCCTCCTGAGACCCCGCACAGCCCTCCTGAGACCCCGCACAGCCCTCCTGAGACCCCGCACAGACCTCCTGAGATTCTCCACTGGAGACATCAGGCCGGCCTCCTCAGAGTAGCACAGAGCTTCATATCATTCTGCATTGCTGTATAATGTATTGCTGG
>NW_017323464.1:0-288 GCF_000935625.1 Nanorana parkeri | reverse complement strand
GGTGCTGTCACATACAGTGCTGTCATGGATTGTGCTGTCATCATGGATTGTGCTGTCACGGATGTTTCTGTCGCATACAGTGCTGTCATGGATTCTGCTGTCATGGATGATGCAGTCACGAATGGTGCTGTCACGGATGGTGCTGTCACGGATGGTGCTGTCATGGAAGGTGCTGCCACAGATGGTGCTGTCACGAATAGTGCTGTCACGGATGGTGCTGTCATGGAGGGTGCTGTCACGGATGTTTCTGTCACATACAGTGCTGTCATGGATTGTGCTGTCATGGAT
>NW_017323463.1:0-288 GCF_000935625.1 Nanorana parkeri | reverse complement strand
CCTGGCTGTCTCTCTCCTCTCTCTCCTGGCTGTCTCTCCTCCCCCCCCACTCTGTGTTTATGGTACAGCTGAGGCATGCTGGGAGTGGGAGGGGCTGGCCGGGGGTGGGGCGGATACCATTTCCTGTGTCACAATAGATGTTTCAGTTGTCACTGTTTGGACTGATTGCAGATAATAATTGTGCAGTTCGGGGGGAAGCCGTTTAGCTGCGCACCCCTTCAGCTGGACCAATGGATGTGGTGCATATTCCTCGGCTTCGGAGAACTTGTATGGGGACAGGTAGGTTGC
>NW_017323462.1:0-288 GCF_000935625.1 Nanorana parkeri | reverse complement strand
GGATGGTAGAGACAGTGCAGTCTACTCCTCTAATTACTTAATAAATTCACAGCAAGATAATTGAAATGTTGTTGTTATTATTATTATTGATATTAATATTATTATTAAGAAGAAGAACAGCAGAACTTTAGATTGTTATAAAGCCCGGTTAGAAAATAAGATGCTACCTTTAGTCAAGAAATAATATGGTAGTTTTTTTTTCTAATTTCCCTCTCACATGATTGGGTATGTAAAGAAAACACAGGTCCACCCTATTTGCTATCAATCATTTTGCTAATTGAACATTTA
>NW_017323461.1:0-288 GCF_000935625.1 Nanorana parkeri | reverse complement strand
GACATGATCAGGAGATTGCTTCTTTCCCAGTATTGCCTCTATTATTCATATTGCAGTCTTTGCTAAATCTATCAGCAACGATAAATATTTAGGATGCACTGATACCGATACTCGTACTTGTCCAAATGCTCCTGAAGCCTATCCTCATACCAGAGCTTCCGGTGTCAGGAAGCATGTAGGCGAGTCATTACATGCTGCCCGGCTTCCTGATTGCCACCAGGGGGCGGTTAATGCCGGGGCAGGTAATGAGTACCAAATAAAAAATATTGGTACTCCTACTCGTATCAG
>NW_017323460.1:0-288 GCF_000935625.1 Nanorana parkeri | reverse complement strand
GCTGTACCTTGCCTTGCTGTGCCGTGCCTTGCTGTGCTGCGCTGTGCAGTGCTGTGCCGTGCCGTGCCATGCTGTGCCGCGCCGTGCTCTTTCCCTCTCACCTGTCACAGGAGTTCCAGCACAGCGCTGCGCTAGAACTCCTGTATTGGAGGTGGCAGGGGTCAATAAAGAGAACCTGTCGCCTCCAAATGCTATCACACAGGGGGCTTGTTAGCTCCCGTGTGATAGCGATAAAGTTAAGTGGAAAAAAAAAACGAAAAAAAAAATAATTAAATAAATATAAATAAA
>NW_017323459.1:0-288 GCF_000935625.1 Nanorana parkeri | reverse complement strand
GGACGGAGGTACTCAGTCGGGGTACCAGGAGGTCCGTCACAGAAAGAAAGTCAAATGGATTTGGTTTCAAATGTGACTTTTTTCCAAATGAGGGACAGTTGAGAGGTTTGTATAACTGATGGACCTCAATGCCCAAAAAACTAGGGATGTCCCAAGTACAAGTACTTCCCCTCATGCACTTGCTGATACCAATTACCGATACTTTTTCTTAAAGGGACAAGTGTCTTTTTTTAAAACAATACAGACCAATTATTTTAGGCCAATTTCTTTATGATTATGGAGAACTTT
>NW_017323458.1:0-288 GCF_000935625.1 Nanorana parkeri | reverse complement strand
CTTAAAATTTCTACCAGACCTTAAGGGCCTGGTATAACTTTTGGGGGGGAACACACACAATTTTTTTTTAATTGGGGTCCCTCCTAACTTTTCTACCAGATCTGAAGGGTCTGATATGGATTGGGAGGGGGACCCCACAACGTTTTTTCTTTCTTTTGTTTTCTTTTTTTATACTGCTTGCTATTCACTCAATGCCGTTCGGCCTCTATAAGAATAGGGGTGAATGGCAGCGAGTGAACTGCCAGGAGTTCGGCTCAGCCGATCCAAATGTTGGATCGGCTGAGGTGA
>NW_017323457.1:0-288 GCF_000935625.1 Nanorana parkeri | reverse complement strand
GGACCTCAAACGCTTGAACACCTTCGTGCGGGTCCGTCGGTCCCGGATGGAATCCATCCGGTCCGTGGTGGCATGGCTCCTTAGTCGCATTCTTCCATGGTGACAGCTCTGGGGGTCACGGTGCGGTCCTTGGAGGAGTTCGAGTTGCTTCTGAACCTGCGAAAATCTTGCCTGGTGCCTTCACCACGCCTGGAGTATCTGGGTTTGGTTCTGGATACTGTCGCGGCCCGGGTCTTTCTTCCCCGGAACAAGCTCCTGAAGCTCCGTTCCAAGGTTCGGCTTCTGCGG
>NW_017323456.1:0-288 GCF_000935625.1 Nanorana parkeri | reverse complement strand
AACATCATTTGTTGGTAGCAGTTGATACATCAAATACAATATTGTGTATTGGAGAGCTCAGTGAAATGTTGTGTTTTATATACAGGTGGAGTATGAGGGGCTCGGCCAAATCATTAAACCCGCATCTCTCGGGTACTTCAGGGGCAAGACGTTCTTATCATTAGTTTTAATATAGTTCCCTTCAACCCCGAATAGGGATAAAACACCTATAAACAAGAATGGCTCAAAATCAATTAAGTTGTTGACACACATATATTATTATTGACCACCTGACCACCTGATATAGAT
>NW_017323455.1:0-288 GCF_000935625.1 Nanorana parkeri | reverse complement strand
GCGCTGCGCAAACTGTTGGCGCTCTATAAATCATATACAATGCTAATAACGTGAGCAATACTAGGCCGCAATTTTACAGGGAGAGACCAGAAAGGTTTTTAATCAAAAAAATTCACAGATACAAGAAATATTGTACACACAAAAAAAAATGATATGTTGGATTTAATTAACTTATTTTTTTATGTCAACGGGTTCCACGTAACTGGGTTAAGTTGAATTTAAGTAATATTATCTATTTCAGTAAACTTTAACTTATTTACATAAAGGTCATGCCATCTTGTTTAGTTG
>NW_017323454.1:0-289 GCF_000935625.1 Nanorana parkeri | reverse complement strand
TTTTTTATTATTATTTATTTGTACACGCATATGAACACAGTGCAGACATGTGAAACATCAGGGCCTCATGGTCTGTCAAAAGCACACATATACAGAAGTCCACCTTGTGAGCCATAGAGCCACGCCTGGCCCGGCTATGCCCTTCTGTCCACACACATCGCGGTGAAATCATTAATCTGCACTAGAGCTCAGTATGCATTTTCACTTTTTTATCTTAACTGTAAGCCTAAATTGAACTATGAAATAACGGAGACTATCCCTCAACTCGAGCGGATAGTTCCATGTAAGC
>NW_017323453.1:0-289 GCF_000935625.1 Nanorana parkeri | reverse complement strand
GGCTAGATCCTTCGGCTGCTTCGTGAATAGACCCCATGGTAAATTGCCCACCAGGGGCCCGGTTTTACCAAGCGTTACTGCAACATACATTAACACATGAACCATTGTGTTTTGAGGTACGATTCATTCGGAACAGCATCCCAACACACCATTATAGTATCAGGCAGAGCACTGCAGCCCCCTGCAAAGAATATACTATGGGGTCTATTCACGAAGCTGCCGTAAGCAGCCGAGTGAATAAACGACCCAAGTGAAGTGAGCCGAACGCTGTTCGGCTATTCACTGCAGG
>NW_017323452.1:0-289 GCF_000935625.1 Nanorana parkeri | reverse complement strand
TTTTTTACTAAGCTAAGGAAACATTCACTTTGCCAACTAATCAATCTCTATTCCTTTACTAAATAAGCTCCATTTGTTTCATAGGCCCTTCTTGCCAAGCAAACTGTCATTACCCTGTACTATCATAATGCATTTCTTTAATATTTGTGTTGGATATATTTATCTCTAACATATGTCATTCATTTTCAGAATTCTGCAGAATTTGTGGCGGCTCTTGGTAAATTCCTCTGTGAAAAAGCTAAAGCAGAGAAGGTAAATTTTATTATCACTGTAACAAGTTTTTTTTTTT
>NW_017323451.1:0-289 GCF_000935625.1 Nanorana parkeri | reverse complement strand
TATCATATTTCAGAACAGCTGGCTTCAACGTTTTCTGGTCTGCTTCCCTGAACTTCCTGTCCAGTACCAGAACACAAGGGACAGAGCAGTCTCCAGCAGCCATCAATCTACCAGCTTGGAGGAGAAGAGTGGGGATCAGGGAGAAGGGAGAGGCTTGCTGTGCCTGTGTGTTTGGGGAGACACACACATCTTACAAGCACACGCAAGGCTGGCTCCATAGGATCCTGCAAGGGCAATGAGTAACCCTGAAACAAGATATCAGGACCAGTGCTTAGGGGACCAGCTGATT
>NW_017323450.1:0-289 GCF_000935625.1 Nanorana parkeri | reverse complement strand
GGACGGATCGGATCTATTTGATCTGCATAACAACTTTCCATTCTCTAAACCAACAGATGCCAGGTATGTGCATCCCTTAATAGATACCCTAATTGGGAGAGACAGCGAAGATATATACCCATACAATTTGTACATTGAGACACTGCAAACTGGGGATACAATCATTTGGAAACCCCATTTGAATAGGCAGGGAACTGAAATGGGATGAGATGCTGCATATCTGCCATATGATTTTGCATTGGGCACGTTTTTTTAGTTTTGTAGATCACTGCTTGTGGGTATTGTTTGT
>NW_017323449.1:0-289 GCF_000935625.1 Nanorana parkeri | reverse complement strand
CACGGAATGGCATTCGATCTGGTGGAGTGGGGAACCCCCAAAGCCCGCGTGGTGTTGTCCTTTACCTCCCTGGAGGGGACAAATCCCGTTTGATCAGGGTGTATGATTCCCCCCAGGTACAAGTCGGGTATAAAGAATTTTGGCAAAGAGTTTGCTGTCCACGTTGAGAAGGGATATTGGCCGGTAGCTCGGGCAGAGTGAAGGGTCTCTACCCTCCTTGGGTAGCACGGTGATGTGTGCCCTAAGACACTCCGGGGGTGAAACTCGGTCATTGTAGATAGAGTTAAGT
>NW_017323448.1:0-289 GCF_000935625.1 Nanorana parkeri | reverse complement strand
ACTTGGCATTTTCATGAGAACTACCAGGGATGCAGCAGTTGGGGTTTATAAAAACAAAATCGTACATTAAAACAGAGATGTACAAATCCCAGGAGCTCCGTGTGCTCCTTACAAATTACAACTTCCTCCTAACTTTTGAATTTTTCTCTAGTTTAGTTTTGGAGCTCAAAAGTATCGGTACATGTACTCGTACTTGTACCGAGTACTATACTTGGTATCTGTGCAACCCTAATATATAGATCTATATAGATATTAGAGCTGCAACAGTTATTCGATTAAGTCGATTAAA
>NW_017323447.1:0-289 GCF_000935625.1 Nanorana parkeri | reverse complement strand
TGTGCAAAAAAAAATTGAGTATTTGTCCTGTGCGAATGTTTAGAGACTTTGTCCCATTAATTCCAAATCTTCCAGGGCCATTCCCTCAGTCCGTAATTTCGGCTACTCCGGCTTATGAGTGTCGGTAGAGGAGAAGGAATAGACATTAGGAGGCTTAGTAAGAAACAAAGATGTATAGTCTTCTGCATTAGAGGATCAGTGGGTATATACGTGTGTATAAGATCGGTTAATTTATCTTTTCCACAAGCGAGGTGATAGAAACTCCCATCTTATATACTCCCATCTTATA
>NW_017323446.1:0-289 GCF_000935625.1 Nanorana parkeri | reverse complement strand
TGTCTCTAAACTCCCGCCATCATTGTGCGTTTTCACTGAAGAGGCAGAGCTGGTTCATCAAGTCCGACGCACATGAAACAAGTTATCCGACATTCAGGGTGTGGCGCAGAAATTGTGACTGAAGTGAAAGCTGGAAACAGATAAATACACGGCGGGGATTTTATTGCAGATCCTCGCCTGCTTCTGCTCCACCGATACTGAAACGGGTCACATGAGAGGCCCGCGACCAGCACCGCGGGGGAGGTCCGCTCCTCGTTCCAGGTCAGTAATCCCTCACAGACTTCTCATT
>NW_017323445.1:0-289 GCF_000935625.1 Nanorana parkeri | reverse complement strand
CGCGTACCCGGAGATCACGCTTCCCTGTGTCAGAGTCTCACCGAGTCCTGTCCAGACCTGAGGCACTAAGAACAATGAGCCGCAATCACATTCTCTGCCTTGTGGTTTTGCTTCTATTACTGTGGTGCAGCACCATGCATGTGTCCGTGTGTAGCGGTGCCACCCCAATGCACTAAGACATCGCAAGGCTACACACATGTGTTGCATTCTTAAAAATGGTACCGGTGAGGTTTGGGCCGTGCTGGAGCGTGTTGGCTGCCTCAATGCCAATCACAGCACAGGAGTGATC
>NW_017323444.1:0-289 GCF_000935625.1 Nanorana parkeri | reverse complement strand
GCCTGCCACGTTCCTTTTTCTTAGAACTGAAACAAAGGTTTAGATCCTTAGTATGGAACTATAATAAGCATAGACTTAATTATCGTCTATTGACAAGGCCTAAATCAAAGGGAGGTGCTGGTCTGCCTGATTTTCGTTTCTACTATAAAGCTGCAGTGCTGACGAGAGTATTAGATTGGTTTCACAATGCAGCAAATAAACAATGGGTATCCCTGGAGTTCCTACTGTCACCTCTACATCCTAAAGCAGCATTGTGGGTCTCTCTATCGGAGATGGGGAGTAGCAAGGG
>NW_017323443.1:0-289 GCF_000935625.1 Nanorana parkeri | reverse complement strand
TGGTCCTTTTATGTTGGTGTGTGCCCCCATACTATTGGTGAAGGGTGGTCAGTGTCCTCTTTTCTTGGTGGTCAGTGGGAGCTTTGTTGTTTAGAAAGAGTCACATGACCTGCATTGCTTTCTTCCGCCTCCTCTGCCTTTGATGAGAGATGTTATATCAGAACTATGCAAGCACTGTTGGGCTGGACATCACTCTGCCCGGTGCTTCTTCCATACAACATAACAGTCTTTATGAGGTCGCTAGACGTAGGATCTGTGCCGGGTCTAGTGACATCTATGCCTGGAACAT
>NW_017323442.1:0-289 GCF_000935625.1 Nanorana parkeri | reverse complement strand
TCTATAGAGTTGACGTGTGACAGTTTCAATGTCACATGTTGACTATGAGGATGAGTGTAAGTCACTCACCTCATAGTTTTCTTTTAATCCTGCCTGTACAGTTCTGGCAGATTTCATTAACAGTTGTGAACTAGATTTGAATACCATCTGTCCTAGAAAAGGGTTAAATATCTAGAAGCTTGGCTTCTCTCATTGTAAGTTACTGAGGGAGAAGTGTATGCCGCACGGAGCCGGCCAAACAGCATGGTGCCGGCTTCCCGGGCAATCAAGAAGCCGGGTGGCGAGTAAT
>NW_017323441.1:0-289 GCF_000935625.1 Nanorana parkeri | reverse complement strand
GTCAATAGGAGGTTGAGAGCCTGTCTGGCTGCTTCAAGTCTCACCTTGTTGGGGGGTGTGGGTGATCGGGTGAAGATCCTGGCACAAGAGTAGTATTCACGTTCCAAAGATTCAAGGCGTTTGGGTCTTTCCTTTTTTACGTGGGACGCTAATTGCATGAGTTTACCCCTAAGTACCGGTTTGTGTGCTTCCCAGAGTAATGTTGGGGAGATGTCCGGGGTTCGGTTGTGGCTCACATAGTCGGATATGCAGGACTCTATGGTACTCTTAATTACGGGGTCAGATAGTA
>NW_017323440.1:0-289 GCF_000935625.1 Nanorana parkeri | reverse complement strand
TTTAGCAGTATAGATTAGTTTTTCCCTTGGCTGTGTTAGTGCCCGTTGGTATGCCCTTTTTAGAAGTTTTTTGCCATATCCTCTAATTGTCAGTCTATCCCTAAGGTTATCCGCTTCAAATTTGAAGGCTTCTTCCGTGGAGCATATTCTTCTTAGCCGCAAATATTGGCTATAGGGAATACTTCTAATTAAAGGCGTGGGGTGGGCACTAGACGCGTGCAGGATCGTGTTGCCCGCTGTCTCTTTACGAAAGAGGGTGGTATTAATAGTGCCATCTTCTCCTACTCTG
>NW_017323439.1:0-289 GCF_000935625.1 Nanorana parkeri | reverse complement strand
TTCTTTTTTTTCACAGGCACCAGCAACGCAGCAGCAGCAGCTGCAGCACCCAGCAGCAGCACCCAGCAGCAGCAGCAGCAGCAGCAGCAGCAGCAGCCCCTGCCACCTCTCTCCCCTGTGTCTCCTCAAGAAGGGCAGCCTCCTGCTGCTTTGCTCCCTCTTGAACCTCTTCCTGCCTTCTCTTCTCAAACACCTTCCCAGCTTGGCCCGCACACTCATCACTAGCCTCCTTCCACTGGCCACACCCAAACCCTTTCTGGCCCGGCGCCCTTCACAGCGCAGGAGCAGC
>NW_017323438.1:0-289 GCF_000935625.1 Nanorana parkeri | reverse complement strand
AGCTCTGCACTGGGTGTTGGAGGAACAGGGGCATTGCCAGAGAGTGCTGCACTACCTGGACGATTTCTTACTCATAGAGTCTCCCGACAGGGTGCCCAGGGATCTGGGCAGGCTGCTTGATATCTTCAATATACTTGGAGTCCCGGTGGCAGCACATAAGGACACTGACCTTTCTGGGGGTGATTCTGGACACGGTCGCCATGCAGGCCTGTTTGCCACCTGACAAGCTGGTCAGGATCAGGGCAGTTATGCATGCACTGGTGCTAGCCCCGACGTGTACCCGTAGGGC
>NW_017323437.1:0-289 GCF_000935625.1 Nanorana parkeri | reverse complement strand
CTTCCCTCTCGTGTCTTTGTGACACATTTATTGCAGCCAGACTGGCCAGAGCCCGACGTGAAATCTGGTGATTGACATTATTAATACCTGCGCCCATATTGAGCACCTCTTAGCTGAAGCACACCTTACGGAACGCATGTTTCCTGGAAAGTGGGAGTGTTGGATGCGAGATGGTCGGTGCACCACAACTCTTTTGCCAAATTGAGCGGTGTTGGGATCTTGCTTAAGCTTCTCTATGTACCCCAATCGTATACCCTCTTATAGCCCCCCAGTGTATACCCTCTTATAG
>NW_017323436.1:0-289 GCF_000935625.1 Nanorana parkeri | reverse complement strand
TTAAAAACTCTATGCAGTTCCGTTGCACGAAGGAAATACCAGACCCATCTGGCCGTTACCTAATCCTAACCGGCACACTGTGCGATCGCGAGGTAACCATAGCTACATATTATGCCCCCAACTCTAAGCAACTTCCCTTCTTCAAACATTTCCTCTCAACTATTAACACTCACCAACGCGGTACACTCATAATATGTGGAGATTCCAACATAGTTATGCACCCTAGCCTAGATAGATTAGCAATTAATGACCCGTCCACTGACAATTCCAAAGCCTTTCGCACACTTCT
>NW_017323435.1:0-289 GCF_000935625.1 Nanorana parkeri | reverse complement strand
ATGCTATTTTGGATTCAGTCACGGCGTGTTCTGGAGGCAGGACACATGACGTCATATACCGCACGTGTTGGGCGCCGCCATCTTGGTGTATATCTAGGTATACACTAAGATGGTGGGGCCAATATCAGCGTGTAACGTCATGCTCCCTGCCTCCAAGATAGTGGCACGCATTCACAGAACACGCCGGTGGCCAACATGGCCGCGGCACATTTTAAAACAAATTATTATGCACCTGAATATGTTTTTCGTATATTCGGACATATAGTAAATAATTAATTTTACATGTAGT
>NW_017323434.1:0-289 GCF_000935625.1 Nanorana parkeri | reverse complement strand
TGTAGTGGGGCCCCATACACGGACAGACCTCCAATCTGAGGGGAACATTCAGCTTTCAGGTGATTGGTCAGGATGGATTTGTCCTCTGATTGAAGGCGGGGCTCCTCCCTGGCCAATCATCTAATGGTGACCACACACAACTTACCATCAATGTCCGGAGATTGGGGGCCCCGGAGTCCTCCCCTCCCCCAATCAGCAACATGATACTCGGCGTGTGTACCGATATCTCTGACATATACCGCAGCGTTGTACTGAGGAGCTGACACTCTAATATGAAGGGATGTAGAGG
>NW_017323433.1:0-289 GCF_000935625.1 Nanorana parkeri | reverse complement strand
TTTTGGGATATCATGGTTTCTGCAAGGCTTTTCAGTGCTCTAATGGCAGTTCCTCTGAATGTTGTTTGACTTTGTATGTCTATCACTTCCTTAAAATGCTTCACTGCTTCAGACTCCGACTTTCTAAAACTCATTAAATATTGTGCCCAGTGTAGATGGAGCTCTTGTTTCTCCTCACACTTGATATTATTCACGATCAGAGCTTTGCCAAATTCTTTTTCGGCCTTTTGGTATTCATTTGCTTTTATATATATGTCAGCCAATAGAATGTAAGCTGCCACATTTGACT
>NW_017323432.1:0-289 GCF_000935625.1 Nanorana parkeri | reverse complement strand
TTTTCGGCCATTCGGGTGTTCGGCCCATCACTACTTCTGACCTCTGACTCTTAGACTAAGTTTCACACTCTTACCTGAACCCAAACAATGGAATTAACCAGAAACAGTCATCCCTCCACACCAAAAAAATTAATAAAAAAATGTTTTCCCCCTGTCCAGATTTTGCTGTCTGTGTCCCCAATGGAAGAATCCCATCACCTTCTGTTCCCTGGATAACAATTCTAACAATGTGTATGATCGTGATGGGGCAGAGACTGATGTGACTGTGGGGGGAGGGGGACATTAGAGT
>NW_017323431.1:0-289 GCF_000935625.1 Nanorana parkeri | reverse complement strand
TCTGGATCTGCTCCGCGCTTGGTGTGAACAAGGCCTAAGGGTTGAGCTCACGGTTCGAGCAGTCAGTGACTCAGTTTCTTGGCAAACTTGTGGTTAGGGGCTTTCCACCCAGGTTTATTCTACAACAATGGTCAGGTTACACACTGGTTCTCAGCATCATGCCACAACAACAAACCTTCAGCTTCCTGGTTACTGTTGGATCTGCTCAGACCTTCAGTCTGTCGCCACACACACACAGCCAACTTCCAAACCAAAAGAGCTAGTGTGTTGTTATTATTATTATTATTAT
>NW_017323430.1:0-289 GCF_000935625.1 Nanorana parkeri | reverse complement strand
CTCTTTCAGATTTCGGTGGGCGGACACACACATCACTTACCCGGGGGTTGCTATCCCAGCAGATATTTGTAAAACGTTTTCCGTGAATTTTATCCCACTTCAAAAATGCATCACGCGAGATCTGGCCTCCTGGGACCGTCCTAAATTTACGTGGCTGGGACGCAATAATATTCTAAAAATGGTGGTCATGCCTAGGTTGTTATATCTCCTCCAGACACTCCCAGTGTCAATCCCGGTGAAGTTCCTTCAGTTAGAGAGAAAGAGAAACAGAGATATACATTGAAATAGA
>NW_017323429.1:0-289 GCF_000935625.1 Nanorana parkeri | reverse complement strand
GGGACAGATCCCTGATGTACAGATATGAGTTTTGGTTTATGATAGGTAATAAATACATTTTGTATGGTTGTAAATGTGAGGAGGGGGAGGAGTCTTGTAGTGGGGCTCAGACCCATATTCTTCCTTCTCTCTATATATAATACATGTCATGTTGGGGACCCCTGTCCCTGAGTATCTCTATGGGATGAGAACTCCCCTCATCAATACATAATTTTCCCCTCAGGATCTCACTGCTTTTCCTTTTCTGTATTTGTAAGCCCGGAGCTAAACTCCCCGCCTGGAAATAGAT
>NW_017323428.1:0-289 GCF_000935625.1 Nanorana parkeri | reverse complement strand
CTTTGGAGAAGGCCTTTTACTGTTCCAGTATGACTGTGCCCTTTGGCCATATAGTAGATGTGATGATCAGGTGTGTTGGCCCACAAACGTTTGGCCTTAAGTGTAACTAATCCATTTTTGCATTAAGCTTTATGGTTGCACACAGACAAGTATCTTGGTGGTTGCAAAAAAATTGACTTTGCAGGTATCCTGTAAATATTCAGCATTGCTTTTGTTAAGTGTAATTTGGTCATGGCCTGGCGACTCTGTAAGTTGCAATAAACTCTTTCAGATAACTCCTGTTGCCATT
>NW_017323427.1:0-289 GCF_000935625.1 Nanorana parkeri | reverse complement strand
CCTAAAATCCTGAATAATCATACCGCCAGGGAGGTTAACAACAGCAGGTGTAAGATGACCCACAATATTATAAAATACTCTTCCCATCTTGCCTATGGACTGTTTGTCCCCCCTTCAGGTCATAAGTTACACAGCATTAAGGCTAGAACCACAAGGCTGAGGATCAGCTTTTTCCCTGATGCTGTGGGACAGTTTCCGCATCACCCCGAGTTATTGCTGGCAATGTTAGTAATATAGTAGTAGTAAAATAGTAGTAATATTTCTTTTTTTGCAATTTGTTATTTATTAT
>NW_017323426.1:0-289 GCF_000935625.1 Nanorana parkeri | reverse complement strand
GACACTTCAGGAAGTGAAAACTTTAAAACGTCAAGGAGCAGCATCCATTGTAAGTGATTTAGTCAGGATTTGAAATAGCTTAAAACCCTTTAAGTTTAATATCGCTTTAGGGACACCCTTGATTATGAATAACAGCTGATATTTAAAAATATTGGATTTGTCTGTCCTGACTGGACTACCAATTACTATATTAGATCTATGCAGCCGCTAATCTGCAATTACCATTTATACGCACACCTACATGGGCTTAATAAAATATTGCAGCTGGTCAGGGACATACTCTAATCAT
>NW_017323425.1:0-289 GCF_000935625.1 Nanorana parkeri | reverse complement strand
AAACTTGTCTGTGAAATGGAAGCAATAAGGTGGTTTGAAGGACAATCTATGTAGAATATAATGTGATGTTTAGTAGGCGCTCCATTATTCAACAAACACTCATTGACAGGAGATGAGTAATCCAGCCAAGGCACACTCTACTTCCAACCTCCAAGTCGCTTCAGGTATTTTTGGATGTAGCATCCAGTGTAGAAGCTCTGAATATAAAGGATGACTAGAAGGGTCAGAGTCTACAAGAGAGGGACCATCTAATTGTGGGTACCATCTAGGAACCCAAATCCATTTGGAC
>NW_017323424.1:0-289 GCF_000935625.1 Nanorana parkeri | reverse complement strand
GACCTGTCATGTGAATTGGCTATCACATAGGGGATTTCTTATCTCCCTATGTGATAGCAATAAAGTTAAGTGTAAAAAATAAATAAAATTAAAATCATATATAAAAAAATGCAAAACGTTTTTTCGAAGTCCCCCGCCCCCACATGCACACACATACAAGCGCAAACGCGAAAATTTGCATCACACATGTTACATATTGTTACAAACGTAGGAGTGAGAGCAATAATTCTAGGACCATCGATTACTGGTAACACTAAACTGATGAGCAGTAAAAGCGTTTAAAGTGTTG
>NW_017323423.1:0-289 GCF_000935625.1 Nanorana parkeri | reverse complement strand
GGAGTGACGCAGAAGAATGACTGGAACATCGGAGAGTGCAGGGACCAGTACGGAGTACTGGACCCCAAGGATGTCTGCGACAGTTTGCATAGAGGGGGTCTTTGAGTACGGGGTGCTATACCCGGAGTTTTAAGGGTTTCAGCTGAATACGGACTTACTGATCCTGCTTTGTTCCTCTCTGTTGGGGGATATATATTTACGAATGCCTTAAGTGGAAGGATTGGGGAGACTGGCAGGTTAAGGGAGCAGGAAACCCTCTAGTAGAATTCCGAGGAGTCTGACCTTATGC
>NW_017323422.1:0-289 GCF_000935625.1 Nanorana parkeri | reverse complement strand
CCTTTAAAGTATCGGTAACTGGTATCGGCGAGTATCAGGAAAAATGTATCGGTACCAAAATGCCGGTATCGGTAATTGGTATCGGCGTGCATCCCGCGTGTCTTCATGTGGGGGGACCCTTCGCACCCCTCCCGGCTCAGGCCCCGTATCCGGCCCTTTAAATCTCCTCCGTCACGGGCTCTCGTGACTGAAGCTGTCTGCGGGTGAGAAGTTCCTTATTTCTGGGTTGGCGTGATCGTGGTGCATGTGTCATGCGTGAGCTCAACGTGTGCAGGCTCCGGCCCCCGGT
>NW_017323421.1:0-289 GCF_000935625.1 Nanorana parkeri | reverse complement strand
TTGGGTCACGGGAGAATGCTAGTATATGTCCTCCCGTGACCGTTAAGAGGAACTATGGGATAAAAAGGTTGGCCCATAGTTCTCTCAAGGATGAAGGAGTTACCCTTATCTATGTCTTTATCTTATTACAGAAAGCTAAGGAAGAACTTGAACAGGCATCTGGAAAGCTCAGTAAGGCTCTCACCAACAACAGCGTCATCACTGTAAATGTCCAGAGAAGTGGATTCATTACAGGACTGCTATACAGCGTGGAAAGAGTCGTGCTCATATCATTTTTGGAGGCACCGAG
>NW_017323420.1:0-289 GCF_000935625.1 Nanorana parkeri | reverse complement strand
GAATTGTAGGGCCCCGGCTCCTCTGGACGCTCTTTGTAGTGGAGACGCACGATAATGTCCCTCAGGCGTGCGTTGCGTTGGGGCCCCGCGAGTCCTGTGGATGGGAAGATCTAGTCCCTGGATTGGCGCAGTTGTGGTGGATCGGAGGTCCCGGGACCCCTCTGACGCGCAGGTTGGACCCGCGATCCCGGTTCTCAGTGTCCTCCATGGGGGGCCACGTTCATTGAGGGAAGTTTTGACCCTCAATAATGGCGGCGATGTCGCTGCAGCGGGACTCGGAGCCCCCTGA
>NW_017323419.1:0-289 GCF_000935625.1 Nanorana parkeri | reverse complement strand
GCCACAGGCATGACTCCCAGAGGCAGAGGCATGATGGGATTCAGCACAGCGGGAGTGCCGAGGTTGCCTACCCCGCTCTAACTTGTGCCAATGCTTGTTGAGATGGCTGGTTAAAGGCTGTTTAAAGGCTGTTTATGAAATATGGATTTATAAAAAAGTAAAGTGTAAGTGTAACGCCTTCAGGTATATATTTTCGCTCACAGTGATCACCCTACTGTAATACCTCATACTCAGCTGCGGAAGTCTGATAAACAAAACTTTTACTTCACGGTAATGACAGTCTCTATAA
>NW_017323418.1:0-289 GCF_000935625.1 Nanorana parkeri | reverse complement strand
CTCCTGAGACCTTCCCCACAGACCTCCCCCTAGGACCTTCCACACGGACCTCCTCCTGAGACCTTCCCCACAGACCTTTCCCACAGACCTCCCTCTGTGACCTTCCCCACAGACCTCCCCCTAGGACCTTTCCCACAGACCTCCCTCTGTGACCTTCACCACGGTCCTCCTCCTGAGACCTTCTCCACAGACCTCCTCCTGAGACCTTCCCCACAGACCTCCCCCTAGGGCCTTCCCCACAGACCTTCCCCACAGACCTCCCTCTGTGACCTTCCCCACGGACCTCCTC
>NW_017323417.1:0-289 GCF_000935625.1 Nanorana parkeri | reverse complement strand
GCTCCATTGACAACAACTAGAGAAAACTTCAAAAGTTAGGCGTCAGCTGTCATTTTTTATTGGTGACCTGGCTCATGGAATTTCTCCAGCCCTAGGTAAATGTATAGGTACCCACAGGGCTGGTGCTAGACCATTTTGCGCCCTAGGCAAGACCAGCTACTGCATCCCCTGGCCCTCCGCCAGCGGAGCAATCCCCAATCTCCCCCCGCGGGTTGCCCCATTCTCCTGCCGGATAGCTTCCGCAGGCAACGGGTGGATGTAATTTAATTTGAAATAGCCAATAGCAGAC
>NW_017323416.1:0-289 GCF_000935625.1 Nanorana parkeri | reverse complement strand
CTGGAGTGATCCCTGAGGGAGGAAATCGCTGTGGAATATTAGAGCCTATTGCCCTCAGGTCATGTTTTTATACCGTGTTGCGAGCTTTTCAATGCAATACTCAAGCTGCAGGTGACGGCGCCACGAGTAGTGGCCCCAGTCCCTGCCTGCTTGTTCTGGTTCTCTCTGGGAGGCCCTCCGGGCCGCCCGCCCCCCCACCTTTGTCCGGGGGGGGGGGGGCCCTGGGGGGGTCTTGTGGGGAGACTTTGGGTGGGTGACGTGTTGCGCACCCGGGGAATTTTGTCTCCGC
>NW_017323415.1:0-289 GCF_000935625.1 Nanorana parkeri | reverse complement strand
AACATGGTGCTCTGTAGCCACACCATTCTTCACAAGTGTCTTCACGCAGACTTCTATTACAGAGAAGGGGAGGAGGTGTTCCTGCCCCGATCTGTTACTTAAGTGCTGACTGCTAAGCGCACTACTTTGTATTCAGGCTCCCTGCATAACTGCTAGAACAAAGTGTACCTGACTGCATATACATTTTTCTAGCTTCATTTGGGCTTTAACGTAACCTGTAATGAGATAACCAGGCAAGTTTCCATTGTTCTTGTACACGCTCTTTGCTTTGATGTCAGGCTGACCTCTT
>NW_017323414.1:0-289 GCF_000935625.1 Nanorana parkeri | reverse complement strand
TTCTTCTTTTCTTTGCCCTCTCAATATCCGGTAATAGGCAGGGGTATTAGTATAGTTAGTTGGTAACAGTTACGTATTTGGGATCCCCCATAAAGGTTCCTGAGTGGAATTGTTATATGTGTTTGTCTTGTATGTCTTTGTTGTGTTATTGTCTTGTTGAGTGGGGCATAGGACGTGTGAGGCCTGGAGTGCTTAAGTCACCCCTTCGGTTAATATGTTATTGGTACTTGATGGGGTATCTTTATTATTGGGTGCTGGATAATGGGAGTTAACCGCTGGAAATGGGGAT
>NW_017323413.1:0-289 GCF_000935625.1 Nanorana parkeri | reverse complement strand
AAGACAGATTTTTATAAAGTTTTAAGTAATTTTGTGAGGCTATGAATTAAACAACAATGATTTCTTGTGTTTATGTTTAAAGGTGGATCCCAGTAGCTATTATGAAGCATGTGTGAAAGATTCATGCGCTTGTGATGAGGGAGGAGATTGTGATTGCTTTTGCACTGCAGTAGCCATGTACGCTCAGGCATGCCTTTCTCACTGTGTCTGCGTGGAGTGGAGAACTCCTACTCGTTGCCGTAAGTGTCAACAATTTAGTTTGAGTTTAGTTGAATCACATAAAAAACAC
>NW_017323412.1:0-289 GCF_000935625.1 Nanorana parkeri | reverse complement strand
CCCCCGTACACCTGCAGGTCACTGTAGGGGAGAGGGGTTGTTAACCGTTTTCATGGCGCCTCAATGAGTCCCTGCTACAGGAGCCAGAACTGGCTGCCTCAGTCCACTCGGACGTACCTAACTATTTTCGAGACAACAAATCTTCCTCACGGAACCCCCTGACGCTATGGGAGGCACACAAATGTGTGATTAGGGGCTCCCTCATTGTTCTAGGGTCAAGGCGCAAGCGCCAACGCCTTAAGAGAGTAGAAGAACTGTATGCCCAATTACGTACCCTTGAACTACGCCA
>NW_017323411.1:0-289 GCF_000935625.1 Nanorana parkeri | reverse complement strand
GCCAGGGAGGTTAATATGCCTCTCAAACAGGATGCAACAACTAGGAATTTCAGTAAACCCTACACCCATGGTAAACATCCATCAATTCAAAATCCAAATAATCATTAATAATGGAACTTAAAATGAATTCTCTCTGTCTAAAGACACTATAATTGGTCTAGCATTAGATTCAGATTATTACACTTTTTGGTTTCAAAATGCAATTATTGGCCTAATACCTGAACAATATCTCACCGAGGAGCAAATGGTTATTCTTCTCCTGAAGGATTGTTCACCATTAACTCAGTTT
>NW_017323410.1:0-289 GCF_000935625.1 Nanorana parkeri | reverse complement strand
AGAAAGCATCAAAATACTTGGGGGCACTGGAGGTCGAGAAAAGTGTTTCATGAAAGCAGGCCATGTCTATATGGCGGCTACGGAGATAGCGAAAGACTTTCGTCCGTTTCTGGGGAGAGTTGAGACCTTGTACATTCAGGGAGAGCCAGCGGAGCGGCATCATGCTGCTCGGGGCCGGTGGCCCGGGTAGGGACTTTGTACTATAGGGAGGTGGGGGCGGCGGGGAACTGGGGGGGGGGAGGGCGGATGACACACGTAGGAAAGAGGGACCAGGGAAGAGGGCGGGCAG
>NW_017323409.1:0-289 GCF_000935625.1 Nanorana parkeri | reverse complement strand
CTCACAGGGTCGTGGTGGACCTTTAGGCCAAGACTGGCAATTTACTACCCAGTGTGCAGTCCGTGGCAGCTGGAGTTCAGTAGAAGACATTCAAAACTGCCGGGGTAAAATGGAGCTTCCCTGGTGCCTGACGTACAATAGAACCCCTTCTCTGGTGTCTGGGGTATAATATAGTCCATAGTCTCTGCTTCTCTATGGCCCATGCTTGGTGGATTCCATGTCCTTGTGTATGTGGTGTCCCTTGTGTACCGCTCCTCTGATTGGTATCATCCCCCGCTCCTCTGATTGG
>NW_017323408.1:0-289 GCF_000935625.1 Nanorana parkeri | reverse complement strand
ACCAACCTGGCCACCAATTGGTCTTGAAGAGCTCAGTGCCTGTCAGCAACAGACATTTTTGGTAGGAGTATCCACATTTTTGGGAATTGCTTTTAAAGGAACCTCCCTCAATGATGTGCTTGCATGCTGGTATCAACATGGCAGGGGTGACACTTGCTGCCCACTTGCTATGGATTTATTTGATGGAATGCTTAGAGTTCTAAATAAGGGGGCTTTCTTTTTGTTTATATTGCGAAAAACTGTGAAAGTGCCAAGGCATCATTGAAGTAATCGCTGTGCATATGGTTTA
>NW_017323407.1:0-289 GCF_000935625.1 Nanorana parkeri | reverse complement strand
TTATATTAAATTTAACTTTTTGTTTAACATCCCTACCCTGCCCAAACCTGTACATGTAAAATGCACGTAGACAACTCGTGGATGTGAGGTTTGTTTTCGTTACTTGTAATGGTCAATCCTCATGCCTCTTGGTCCTTTAAATAGAAAATAAATTAACGTTAGTTTCAGTTGATGCCAGCCGTCAAGAAGCTAACAACACACCCCCTCCCTCCCTTGCCACGTCCAATTTAATTTTTTTCTGTTTTTAGTAAAGCAAAAAAAATTAAAAATGTTCTTTGTTTTTTCTATT
>NW_017323406.1:0-289 GCF_000935625.1 Nanorana parkeri | reverse complement strand
GGCGACCGCCTAACTCGCCTAATTAGAGAGCCGCCTCTGGTGTAGTGCTCTAAATCTTACATAAAACAAATCTATAAACACATAATAAATCTCTCAAGTGAAACCATGCACACATAAATATTACAACACATATGTAAATATATGGGTGTCCAGTGAGTTACAATATGTGAAATTCATCTGCATTTCGTGCTTAAAAAGAACTCCATGTAGCTATTTCTTCCTTTAGACCAGTGGTCCCCAACCCCCAGCCGCGGATCAAATGTTACCGGGCCGCACAGTCTCAGTGCGG
>NW_017323405.1:0-290 GCF_000935625.1 Nanorana parkeri | reverse complement strand
GCTGCCTAACTTTGTGGGTGATTATTCTATCTTTAAGTAATATTTTTAGTTTAGGGCATCACCAACACCCAAGGCCCAATTGCATGTGACAGGTGCATATAATTTAAATGTTTACAATTCTTTTCAATTTTCAACAGGACAGCCCATTCCTGTGCTCACTAAGGCCCCGTTCACACCTGGGCGGTTCCAAATCCGCGCTGATCCCGCGACATGAACGATCCCATACATTGCTATGGGGACTGTTTATGCGACTGAGATCTGAACCGCCTCCCACCTGAATTGCTCCCTGA
>NW_017323404.1:0-290 GCF_000935625.1 Nanorana parkeri | reverse complement strand
TCCCAATCGATATTAATGAATTTTAGCAGATATTGACAAAAACAGGACACTCCATAGTGTGCTCTGTAAAACCACTTCAGGTTTAATATGATAAAAGCATACTCACAAACAGAGATGATAAAAAAGCATCTGAAAGAGACTAAGACTCCCCTAATACATATTGCAGAGCTGCCGTCTTTCGGTTTGCTCCCAAGCTCCTCCCTGCGCCCGTTACATCTCTAGTAAAGGATGGACAAAGGCACTCCAAACCAAGTTCAGTACGTGTTTATTAACGTACTAGTTGCAAGTAG
>NW_017323403.1:0-290 GCF_000935625.1 Nanorana parkeri | reverse complement strand
GCCCGCGCCCCTGCTGCCCCCCCCGGTTGTTACGCCACTGGCTGCCACTGCACCCTAACTTCCTGACTATTGGACGTGACCGTCACTTCTTCGCTTTGCAATACCTTAGTGTTGTTCCAAACGAATGGCATCGCAACACAGCAGTACATGCAATGTGCAGAAACTGCAATGTGGAAGTTTAAATGGGCCCTTATGGTTAAGTATGTGTTTACTTAGGTCTGTTCCAGCCCCAAAGACAAGGGAAGTGGATTGTCTTGCTGTGCCTGTGTGTTTGTGGAGACACACACAGC
>NW_017323402.1:0-290 GCF_000935625.1 Nanorana parkeri | reverse complement strand
GATGGAAAACGTTGACAACCTTTTCCATCGTCGATTTTAATGGCCATACTTAACAAAGTATGGCCATGTTGGCAAAGGGGCAATTAGGGCTTTTCTTGTATCATTAACAAATATATGATTGCTTTAAAAAAAATGATTAAAACCAAAATGGATCATGATAAATTGAGACTGTTGCTCTGTATCAGCACCCCTGGGATTTATTTGGTATTCATATTAGGAATTCTCATGAAATTCGGGACTTTCAAAGTACCATCTTAACCCCTTCGTGACGGGAGACGTACACTGTACGT
>NW_017323401.1:0-290 GCF_000935625.1 Nanorana parkeri | reverse complement strand
CTCTGTGTCCTCAATCTCTTTTTCTATTTCAAAATAGAAGCCTCCCGACAGTAAAGTAAAAAGTTAGAAATAATACAAATAATTAGAGAAAATAGTTGAATGTATAATGTACAGAACAGTGTACAGAGTGTAGAATGTGAAGCACAATGTAGTCACTGGTGTGGCAATAAGTGGAGCAGTGAGGGGGTATGTAATGTACAACACAGTGCACAAAGTGTATAGATCACATTTCCCTTCTCTTCCCTCCCTGTCGGTTGCTCTTTGCGTATCATTATTTGTGAGTTCAGGTT
>NW_017323400.1:0-290 GCF_000935625.1 Nanorana parkeri | reverse complement strand
TTTTTTTATTTTTTAAATCTCCAACATTTTTGTGCTGAGTGGATTTATGTTTAGATAGTAAAACGAATCCAAATATGAAGCATGTTATTTTTTCTTTATCTAGTTCGTGAATTGCTGCTTGGTCAATCACTCCTTTGTGAAATATTCCAACAATCAACAATATACCATGCCTACAGTGATTTACTAATGACATCTGTGCTTTTTTCAAGTGACTAAAACAAAGCTGAACAGCCATGAATCTGCATTAATTATTCAGTCTCCCAGTTAGTGGATTTCAGGTTCCTCAAGTT
>NW_017323399.1:0-290 GCF_000935625.1 Nanorana parkeri | reverse complement strand
TTTGTTTGCTAGACTTCTAGCATTGGTGTACATACATTTTATTTTGGTGCTAGCGGTATGAGTTTCATTATTGCTCATTCCTGAAGTGCAACTAAATCCTGTATCTGACCTTGGTACGGTTGGTTCATTACAAAGTGGATGGACCACTGTGAGCCCTCTGCACTCCCCTTATATTACAGTCCCCTATAAGAATTGGCCCTGTAGCTCCTTGCTCTCCATTTATTATACACAATTTGTTTTCCTCCCCCTTATTCTAGTTTAAAAGCTCCTCCAGTCTTCTAACCATTTTC
>NW_017323398.1:0-290 GCF_000935625.1 Nanorana parkeri | reverse complement strand
CTCTATACAGAGGAGCTTACACTCTAATGTCCCCCCCGCAGCCTGTCAGTACTATGACTATTATTGGGTATGGGGGGAGCAGACATCCTCCATGCAGACGTTGTTCTCTGTGTCTCAGGTGAAGGACAATGACCGGCAGTGCGCTCTGGGGATGTTGGACTTCCCCCTCCATCGCGTCCTCGCCATGGACGATCTGACGTGTGATCAGAGATTTCCGCTCGCCAACTCCGCCCCCAACAGTCTCATCAGCATGAAGGTTGTCCTTCGGGTGAGCGGATCCGAATAATGAT
>NW_017323397.1:0-290 GCF_000935625.1 Nanorana parkeri | reverse complement strand
TTTCTATGATCTACAATCTATAATCCTTGGGTCTCGGGGTTAGTAGAGTGAAATGAGGTTAGATGGGGTTAAATGAGGTTATCCCCGGCTCGATGTTTGGGTATGAGCTTGGAGAGTAGGCATTACCCTCTGTGGTAATTAAATGGACCATAGCTATCAAGATTGCAATTTATCTAGGAGGTAACACGTAGAGAACTCAAAGGGTGCAAGCAGGTTCTCCTGTTCAGATGGAGAGAAAGAGAATGCAATATACGGCTTCCATTTATCATAGAACCTGGTTACTCCCTTCT
>NW_017323396.1:0-290 GCF_000935625.1 Nanorana parkeri | reverse complement strand
AGGGATCGGCTAGTCATAAAGGGTTAATTATATGCAACCAAGAGAGCGAGATTAGTCATGAAAGTGTTACTCTTATCCAGCCATGAGAAAAACATCAGTCATGAAAAGGTTAAGTGTATAACCGTGCTAGGGAGCTGCTGGTCATGAAAGGATTAATCCTATCCAGTCACCAAGAAGTCATTAATTTTACAAATGGTTAACTTCATTCAATTCATAGTCAAAGGGTTAATGAAACCCGGTATTCGGTCACTAGGCAGCTGCTGGTCATAAAAGGGTTAATGCTATCCAGT
>NW_017323395.1:0-290 GCF_000935625.1 Nanorana parkeri | reverse complement strand
TGTGCTATCCAGACTCCAGGCCTCCATCGTCTTCACACCAGGGGTAGATGCAGGCACACTTCTTGGCCCTGAAAGATCACCTGACCCAGGAAGCTCTAAGTGGCAGCTCATGTGCTGAGGAACTACAGGAACAGCTCAGAGATGTAAAGGGCAAATATGAGTGAGCATCTGCTGAAGTTGGGAAGCTGCGTATCCAGCTGCGTCACAATGAGCTCCTGGGGCAGGAACTGCGCAAGGAGGACGCACGCCCGCGTAAGGACAACAAGCGCCTTCAAGATGAGCTAGCCATT
>NW_017323394.1:0-290 GCF_000935625.1 Nanorana parkeri | reverse complement strand
AGGTGGGTCAACTCAATATATATGCGTGTAAAGGCAAGCATTCCAATACTTTTGGCAATATAGTGTATTTTAGGTGCTGTGTGAATAGGAACACAGTGCAGCGCTATGTAAGGGCACTCCAAATGCCCGAGATTCCTTCATCTGTGCTCTCTGTGCCAGAGTTGAGAAACAAAAGTGACCAGCCAGGAACACTGCTTCACCCACTTACCACAGGCCAGAATTCAAGGCTTATCCCCTGGCACCACACCTTCCTGAAGAGCCACCTGCCACCACCAGTAAAGCTGAGGGGG
>NW_017323393.1:0-290 GCF_000935625.1 Nanorana parkeri | reverse complement strand
TAGTGTTTGGTCATTCTCCACACATAGCAGTGATTTCAGAAGACAGTGGAAGAAATGCTATAGCAAAGCAGCCAATCCGATTGTATCCTCTGTCAGTTTAGAAAAGAATAATGGTAGATATGGCTGTCTGGTTGAGATGTAGTGAAATCTCTTTACATTACAAATTAGTGGAGAGGGAAAGCTGGGACCTAGACTTTGGTTTCTCAGGGCATTGCTGGCACTATAGACATTTATAAAGCCTTAAGCTGGCCATACACTGCTTGAATTTCAGCAGGAAATTTGAACTATGG
>NW_017323392.1:0-290 GCF_000935625.1 Nanorana parkeri | reverse complement strand
GAAATCGCGCGATAATTCGCTACATGTGAACGGGGCCTGAAGTGGACGCAAATCAATGACCACTATAAAAGCACATTTCACGAACATATACAAGAAAGATCTTTTTGAATCCACATATTCAGTATTGAAATGAATTGAATGCATTTTAAATACAGGTAGTAAAAGTAGCAGAACAATGACCTCGGTACGGCTCCTTCTCCATCCATTCAGCAGGCTGGAGGGTCGGTGACCAAACTGTGTTACTTTACTACATAGATCAGGGGTGGCAAACACAAGGCCCGCGGGCCGAA
>NW_017323391.1:0-290 GCF_000935625.1 Nanorana parkeri | reverse complement strand
TGAGCCAAAAAATATATAAGACAGTGTCTTATTTTCGGGCAGACACGGTAGAAGAAAAGAATGTAGCTAGTTTTCTCCATTAAGGTGCACTGTAATTTAATTACTCTCTTAACACCCTTTCTCAATAGAATAAACATTTCCTCAATGACACACTGACATACAATGTCAACATTTATTTATATTTAAGGCCTGGTTCACACCTGAACGTTTTGTAGCGCGTGTTCAACGCTCGACGAACGCTCTACAAATTGCTCAAACATCTAAATCCCATTGTATTCAATGGGTCTGGT
>NW_017323390.1:0-290 GCF_000935625.1 Nanorana parkeri | reverse complement strand
ACATATGTAAAACTCACATGGGGAACATATGTAAAACTCACCAGGCTCAAAACTCGGCAGTTTACCATTTCGGTGAATGAAAGTAGAACTGAAGCCAGAGTAAAGGGAGCGGGGGGAGGGGGGGTCATAACCCCTGTAAGTTTTGCCACCTTTGTCCATTGGGAGGAGATTTCCCTTTACTTCCTGTCCGATAGCCACAACAGGAAGTGAGAGGAAATCCATTGAAAAAAAAGGGAAATCCCTGGTGGTCAGCTGTCGGGTACCTGGTTGTGGGAGATGCCGTGTCCCTC
>NW_017323389.1:0-290 GCF_000935625.1 Nanorana parkeri | reverse complement strand
GGGGAAAAGGTTAATCAGGTCAAGGTTCATATTGGGGACAGACAGAAACAGTCAAGCCAGGGTGATTGGAGGGTAAAAGTCAGGCTTCAGAGGAGTAAAGAGGGGGGTTCCAAGTCATATGGAGGTGTTCAGATGGAAGCTAAGAAGCTTCTGGGAACTGGTCAGGGTTCAGAGACAGATGGGGTGGTTAGAAGGACAGTGTTTTGAGACAAAGACAAAGATGGGTCAGGGGTCAAAAGAGAACAGACAGTTTGGGGTTCAGAGCTGTAATGGGGGGGGGGGGGCATGTC
>NW_017323388.1:0-290 GCF_000935625.1 Nanorana parkeri | reverse complement strand
GCCGCAACCAGCCGGGGAGGCTGACCTCATTGACTAGGCCCCAGAGACGAGACAGCAGGCGGGTGGGAGCTCTACTGTAGACTGCCTGCCGAACAAAAACACCAGACATGAGGCATCACACCCACACACCACCAAGAGCTTCACCGATCCGGCATGGGAGGAGCGAGGCCGGCAAATCACTTCACCGGCCCTACAGCCTGAATACTATCCAACCGAGCCCCCGCCCCCTGGAAGATGGCCTCCAATGGCGTTCCTGCCCCACCAGTCCATCTCCCTGCTGTCTTCTCGGT
>NW_017323387.1:0-290 GCF_000935625.1 Nanorana parkeri | reverse complement strand
CGTATATAGTTTGACATTGTGTTTAGTGACAACTAAACCTATCCCAAACCAAAGAGAGCCACCAACACCGAGCGCAACATACTAGTTCATTTTGCCTGATTTATATCAACACATTGGTGCAGCTGGTGACAAAATATAGCTACTCCTAGCGCAACTAATTGATTTGAATACTGTACTAAGAATTTGACAACAGTCACACGTTGGCTGCAAATGTAAACGATTTATATTGATATGAATATAATGATGCATACCTCATTTAACCCTTTCGCTGCCAAGGACGTACGTCGTAC
>NW_017323386.1:0-290 GCF_000935625.1 Nanorana parkeri | reverse complement strand
GGTGGCCGATCATACAGACTTGGTCCTGGGGGTGGCCGATCTTTCTGCCAAGCTGGGGTCACCGCTTTCTATCAGTCAGATAAGAGTGTCAGCTCTGCAGCACAGGAAGAGCATGCGGTGTGTACAAATGGTGCAGTGTGATCTTACAGTGTGCTGCTCGCGAGGAACGCACAGCCGCTTCTCGGGGGCAACTTCTGGCTGGCCGGGGCAGCTGCGGCGCCGGGGGTATCGCTTGGTGTAAACAAGTCTAGGGGCAGATAAGAGGAGATGCAGGAGGGGCAGATAAGAGG
>NW_017323385.1:0-290 GCF_000935625.1 Nanorana parkeri | reverse complement strand
AGATGTCTAGCAATCACCCTACTTCACGTTTAGAATGTGGGAGCCAGCTCTGGTGGGGTTCCCACCACAGTGGCCAGGAGCAACCAGTGAAGTAAAAGAACGAGAACAAAAGGTAGAACAGTGGGGGAGGGGGTAAGGTGGGGGGGGGAATCAGAGAAAGATGTGACTCTCAGACCAGCTCACCCTTGGGATGGTTGTACGGCAAGGAGAAGTTGTGCTCATAGGGTTATTAGGCGCGTGTCAAAGGTCGGGGGTAGGAAATGCTGCACCCAGGGTTCCCATAGTTTTTC
>NW_017323384.1:0-290 GCF_000935625.1 Nanorana parkeri | reverse complement strand
GGCCCGCACGGCATCAGGGGGGTGTCCTGGCCGGGCCCCCGCTGTGCCCGGGCCCCCATAGCGGCCGCCTGTGTCGCTATCTTACGCCACTGGTTAATTTAAATAAGAAAAGAACTCGCACACATTCAGGGCCGGATTCCCGAAAAGGCCACCGTGGCCCGGCCTCGGGGCGGCACGGAGCAGAGGGGCGGCGCAGGTTTGAAGTCACCCGCCGTGTACACAGAGAGAGGTGAGAGCTGTGCTAGAGCCCCTGTATTGGAGGTGACGGGGTCAATCAAGAGAACCTGTCA
>NW_017323383.1:0-290 GCF_000935625.1 Nanorana parkeri | reverse complement strand
TCATCAACGTGGGCGGGAACCGCTACCTCCTGCCGTGGAGCACGCTGGACGACTTCCCGCTGACCCGGCTGGGCCGCCTGAGGTTCTGCAGCAGCTACGAGGAGATCGTCCAGGTCTGCGACGACTTCGACGAGGACACCAACGAGTTCTTCTTCGACCGCAACCCCGGCGCCTTCGGCATGATCGTCGGCTTCCTGGCGGCCGGCAAGCTCCGCCTCCTGCGGGAAACGTGCGCCCTCTCCTTCCAGGACGAGCTGGCCTACTGGGGCATCGAGGAGTCCAACCTGGAG
>NW_017323382.1:0-290 GCF_000935625.1 Nanorana parkeri | reverse complement strand
TTTTTTTATCTTATTATTGTTTATTTTTTTAGAATTATTTTTTTTATTATTTTCTCATTTTTTTCTGATTTATTTTTTACTTTTTTTAATCGCCTTTTTATTTTTGTATTTAATTATTCTTTCTTATTATTGTGTACTGGAAATATCAAGAGCTCGGTTTTTGAAAGGTTGAGTTTTAAGAAGTGTTGTGACATCCAGGCCGATATGTCAGTTAGTAGATTAGGGACAGGAGAGGACACTGAGGGGGGATGGAGGACACTGAGGGGGGATGGAGGACACTGAGGGGGAGA
>NW_017323381.1:0-290 GCF_000935625.1 Nanorana parkeri | reverse complement strand
GTTCTAATTGTTCATCTAGGAGGAAATGATATGGGTAAAATGAACACCTTGGATTTGTTTAATAATATGCGAGCTGATTTTTATGCAATCCAGCATTGTTTGCCTAATACTGTTCTTGTTTTTTCCGAATTAGTGCCTAGATGCCTGTGGTCCTCCAATCGTGAGCTTTGGTTTTTATTAAAAATTCAGAAGGGACTTAACAGGCATATGTGCCGTTTTATGTCCTTGGTTGGGGGGTTTTCTTTCCGTCATTCCGAGTTGGAAGGTTTTTTGGACGGTTTATTCCGTAA
>NW_017323380.1:0-290 GCF_000935625.1 Nanorana parkeri | reverse complement strand
TTAGTGAATGAGTAGATGTACAAGTACCCCTTACTCATTCATAAGGGGGGGCAGCATCTGGGTGGCCCCTTTATTAAAGAGAGTACCCTAATGCAAATAAGCCCCCCCGCCCGCCTACCCACACAACCACCGGGTTAGGGCTTGTGGGGAAGAGGCCCTTGTCCCCAAGGGTGGGACCCTGGAAAAGCTCCCTCCCAGTGCCGAGAGCATGCGGCCTGGTATGGCAGGGAGGGGGTGGCTTGCTCTGCTACCCCTTTCCTGCCCTGCCAGGCCTGTGCTCGGATTAAGGG
>NW_017323379.1:0-290 GCF_000935625.1 Nanorana parkeri | reverse complement strand
GTTATTTGATTCCTAGCGCAGTTTTTTTCTATCTAACAACAATACAAGTGTGCAATGGAATTCATGTAAGAATATAATAATGAATGATGACAACACTAATGCAATCTCTGTAGGAAAACCCATAAAGTTATTATTAGTTACTTACCTCTTTCTTCTAATTTGTACCCAGTCTCAATAGTCTGTCCACCGACTGCGGGTCCAAAGCCTGTGCCACTATTTTTTTTAAACTGTAATTGGGGGCCACTTTCTCCTTTCTAAAGGTGGCCATACACTCTACAACCATCGCAAGA
>NW_017323378.1:0-290 GCF_000935625.1 Nanorana parkeri | reverse complement strand
TTGGTGGATGCAGGGATCAGGTGAATATATATTAAAAAAAAAGTTTGGTGTATGCTCCCGGGGATAAAATGTCCCCGGATTTTGTTTAAAAAATGTTGTCACCTTACTTTGGCCAGGTGGTCAGTGGGGGGCTCCATGGACCCTGGTTGTGGGGGGGGTGTCTGCTGTGGCCGCAGCTGCAGTGGCTTTCTCCCTCTGCTGCCTGTTTGTCACTTGCACCCGGCCGGACCGTATCGATGCGGCTCTGTGATCGGCCGCTGCTCGGTCCTCAAGGGGGTCCTCAGAAGGAC
>NW_017323377.1:0-290 GCF_000935625.1 Nanorana parkeri | reverse complement strand
GAGAACCCAAGCGCAGCTACTTTTCCTCATTTTTACCAGCTGTGCACAGAACATTTAAACATGTCTTTCCTTTGTACTTTCTTCCCTACTTTCTGTTCGGTTTCTGAATAATGAAGATAGAAACTTTTATCCATATTTACCAAAAGTAGCACTTCAAGGCCCCTAGTCAGATCATTTTTTTAACACATGACAAAACTTCTATGATTCACCCACTTCTGCCCCCACTATGTACCTTGTTGTATGGTACATCCATATTTTTATCTGCTTTTCAGAATTATTTGAAAATTATA
>NW_017323376.1:0-290 GCF_000935625.1 Nanorana parkeri | reverse complement strand
TTACATGCAAAGCAAGATAATTCAAGCCGTGATTTGTCACAGTACTTGGCTTGGGCCCCTTTTGCACCACTTACTGCAATTACTTTTGCATGATATTCTAATTATTCGAGTTTAACCTGTATATAGGGTTGCCACCTGTCCATGACAAGATGTCAGGCAGACCAAAATTAAGATAGGGCCTAATGCCTAGTGTCAACTGTGATATTTACATATGAATGGGCGGCACTATTTCCATATGAATGGCCACGGCTCATTCTCCCCAAAAAAATGTCAGCGCGTCGCTAGAGTGT